>NC_081779.1:9507090-9632004 GCF_963082965.1 Carassius carassius | reverse complement strand
ATTTCTTCCTCTGCCTGCCATCGTATGTGTGTATGAGACTGAGAGTGTGTGCCTGTGTGCTTGTGTGAGCGGTTGTGGCCGTTTATGTGTGTGTACCTGTGTGTGTGGTCAGATCCTGATGGATGGAAGTCTCTGTCTCAAACACGGCTGTCAGAGTGAGCTGGGACAGACTGCAGCAGATGGCAGAGAGAGGCAGGAGACTGGGAGAGTTACAGCAGGCCTGCCCTCCTCCACGTGGGTGGTGGAGAGCAGAGGAAAAAGGATTTTAAAGTTTGGGGGAAGAGAAAGGAGGGGTGCCTCTTCTGTTTCTCCTCTTAAAATGAATGATTGCAGTGGGTATTTAGAGAGGTTTAGCATCAGTTCCACCCATGGCAGTATATTGCTGGACATCAAAAGCATTATTGAGCTTAAATCAGTGGTCAAATTTTCAGATGTTACCTGAAATGAAACAACAAAATGATTTGCAGCTCAACTTATGAGTTTTTGAGAACAGTGTTTTTCAAATCCACAAATGTTTGAAATCATTATGTTCTTAAAAGTGTGTAAACTTACAGGAAACTTCCAGTAGTTGTAGTTTTTATCTTACTATTGTTAATGCATTTTAAAACTATTAATCAAAATAATTATTATTTTTGTTTTCTGTTGTAGTAGCACACACAGCTATTTCAAAATTCACAGTTGAGTTTTTTTTCTGTATAATTTATTTGAAATAATACTATTTTCTTTTTTAAATGTAAATGTTTTCCAGTGTGTATTAATTGTATTATCATTTTAATTCTAGTTAATATCATACATTTTATAGTAATTTTAATACTAGCATAAAATAAAGTATAAATACAAATAAATAAAAAATCTTTTAATAATTAATTTAACATTTTTAGTCTTGACTATTAATAATAATTATAAAAATTACTATTGTTGTTGTTTTAGTCTGTTATAGCATTAGCAACAGCAATATCAGCTGCAGAACATATTTATTTTTTATTAGATGTTGTATAAATAAACAGGTGAAGGAATCCCCCTTTAACCTTCATGAATGTTTTATTTTCTCTCTCTCTAAATCCAGTTGAGTTTTCTCCTGCTCTCCACAGCTGCACGGCCGTCTACGCAGCGGGCTTCTTTCTCTCTCTATCTCTCCTCCTCGTGTGTGCTCAAAAGGTCAAGTAACGAGGGAGAAGAAGTGAAGGAGAAGTAACACGCAACAGCTGAGTGTGTGGGGAACGTGAGATGAGTGACGGCATGTTTGCCACTGCATAATGAGTGGTGCTCTTTCCGTACTCCTTAACTGCCTCCATGCCCCCAGGTGCGCTCGGGCCCAGTGACGCTTCACCTTAACTCCAATCAGACTACACATTGGAAGTTCTTCAGCGAGGTGTGGTCGTCCAGAGATGCCACTTAGTGTTGGCATCCCCCTGGGGTCGACTGGATGTCTTTTCCAGTCATCTGTAGTGAGTAAACAAGACGCAGAGCTGACAATGTGTGAGTATATGTGCCCTGTTCAGACAAGAGGGAAAATCGCCAATGTCTACTGATGCTCGCTTAAAACATTGGATACATTATTTTTGTCTTAATTAAATTATGTTCGTCCTTGCTAATCGGGTCTATGAAACATCACTGTCTACTACAAGAATGCCTTGTCCCTTTAATACCCTTTGGCTATTTATTTATTATAAGTTTAAGAATTTCTAGGTTGCCTTTTTTTTGTACTAATTTTATTAAATATAATGCATAAAATAAGCAAATACAGCTTGCACACATTAACCCTATAAGGCCTTCTTTAACATATTTAAAACAGAAATTTTGATGATCAAACATGATCAAAACTTTGCTGAAAAACCTGTTGTACATAATCAACTACATGCCTTCCGTTCTTTGATTGATAATTTATAATTTTTTTTTTTTTTGCATTTTCAAAAAAAAAAAACTAAACGCCTTTAGTATAATTCTAAAAAAGTCCCATTTCAGGTCATATTTTTTATTTATGTATTTGTTTGTTGCTGTACAATATTTTCTGATTTTTATAAAGACATAGAACTTTTAACTTTTATATCATTAGTAATAAATATATATATATACACATATACATTTACATATACATATACAGTGGGGAGCGAATGTTTGGGCACCCCAGGTAAAAATTTGTATTAATGTGCATAAAGACGCCAAGAAAAGATGGAAAAATCTCCAAAAGGCATCAAATGACAGATTAGACATCCTTACAATAAGTCAAAAAAAGTTAGATTTTATTTCCATCATTTACACTTTCAAAATAACAGAAAACAAAAAAATGGTGTCTGCAAAAGTTTGGGCACCCTGCAGAGTTAATACCTTGTACTGCCCCCTTTGGCAAGCCAGGACCTGACAGTGTCATGGATTGTTCTCAATCATCGTCTGGATAGACCAGGTGATGTCAATCTCAAAAGTTTTTAAATGCCCAGACTCATCTGACCTTGCCCCAACAATCAGCACCATGGGTTCTTCTAAGCAGTTGTCTAGAAAACTGAAACTGAAAATAGTTGACGCTCACAAAGCAGGAGAAGGCTATAAAAAGATAGCAAAGCGTTTTCAGATGCCAATATCCTCTGTTCGGAATGTAATTAAGAAATGGCAGTCATCAGGAACAGTGGAAGTTAAAGCAAGATCTGGAAGACCAAGAAAAATATCAGACCGAACGGCTCGCAGGATTGTGAGAAAAGTAAGTCAAAACCCACGTTTGACTGCACGATCCCTCCAGAAAGATCTGGCAGAAACTGGAGTTGTGGTCCACTATTCCACTATAAAGAGATACTTGTACAAATATGGACTTCATGGAAGAGTCATCAGAAGAAAACCTCTTCTACGTCCTCAACACAAAAATCAGCATTTGAAGTTTGCAAATGAACATATAGGCAAGCCTGATGCATTTTGGAAACAAGTTCTGTGGACCGATGAGGTTAAAATATAACTTTTTGGCCGAAATGAGCAAAGGTAAGTTTGGAGAAGAAAGGGCACAGAATTTAATGAAAAGAACCTCTGTCCAACTATTAAGTGTGGGGGTGGATCGATCATGTTTTGGGGTTGTATTGCAGCCAGTGGCACAGGAAACATTTCACGAGTAGAAGGAAAAATGGATTCAATAAAATCTCAGCAAATTTTGGATGCTAACTTGATGCCATCTGTGAAAAAGCTGAAGTTAAAGAGAGGATGGCTTTTACAAATGGATAATAATCCTAAACACCTCAAAATCCATGGTGGATTACATCAAGAGGCATAAACTAAAGGTTTTGCCATGGCCTTCACAATCTCCTGACCTCAACATAATTGAAAATATGGATAGACCTTAAAAGAGCAGTGCATGACAGACAGCCCAGAAATATCAAAGAACTGGAAGACTTTTGTAAGGAAGAATGGGCAAAGATACCTCAAACAAGAATTGAAAGACTCTTGGCTAGTTACAAAAAGCGTTTACAAGCTGTGATACTTGCCAAAGGGGGCAGTACAAGGTATTAACTCTGCAGGGTGCCCAAACTTTTGCAGACACCATTTTTTTGTTTTCTGTTATTTTGAAAGTGTAAATGATGGAAATAAAATCTAACTTTTTTTGACTTATTATAAGGATGTCTAATCTGTCATTTGATGCCTTTTGGAGATTTTTCCATCTTTTCTTGGCGTCTTTATGCACATTAATACTTTTTTTTACCTGGGGTGCCCAAACTTTCGATCCCCACTGTACATATACATATACATATACATATACATACATTGGAAAAATCATGTTAAAATGTAAAAATATGATAAATCAGGCTTTTTGCGAAAACTTTTATATTTGTACAACACTCAATTATCATTGTATTAATAAAAACCACAGAGCTTTGATCATAAAACTAAGCATTTAGAGTGACTGATTTTAAATGCACTTTTTAGATTTGATTAGATTAGATTAGATTCAACTTTATTGTCATTATGCAGAGTAAAAGTACAGAGCTAATGTAATGAAACACACCAATTTGAAAAACTAATGGATTGCATAGTCGATATAAAAAACTGGATGACGAGTAATTTCTTACTGCTAAATTCTGAAAAAACAGAGGTGTTAATTATAGGACCTTGAAACTCCGCTTGTAATAACCTAAAACACTGTCTAAGACTTGATGGTTGCTCTGTCAATTCTTCGTCATCAGTTAGGAACCTAGGTGTGCTATTTGATCGCAATCTTTCCTTAGAAAGCCACGTTTCTAGCATTTGTAAAACTGCATTTTTCCATCTCAAAAATATATCTAAATTACGGCCTATGCTCTCAATGTCAAATGCAGAAATGTTAATCCATGCATTTATGACCTCAAGGTTAGATTATTGTAATGCTTTATTGGGTGGTTTTTCTGCACGCTTATTAAACAAACTACAGCTAGTCCAAAATGCAGCAGCAAGAGTTCTTACTAGAACCAGGAAGTATGACCATATTAGCCCGGTCCTGTCAACACTGCACTGGCTCCCTATCAAGCATCGCATAGATTTTAAAATATTGCTTATTACTTATAAAGCCCTGAATGGTTTAGCACCTCAGTATTTGAATGAGCTCCTTTTACATTATAATCCTCTATTCGCTACGTTCTCAAAACTCAACTGCGGGCGGCAGATCCTTTTCCTATTTGGCACCTAAACTTTGAAATAACCTACCTAACATTGTTCGGGAGGCAGAAACACTCTTGCAGTTTAAATCTAGATTAAAGACCCATCTCTTTAACCTGGCTTACACATAACATACTAATATGCTTTTAAAATCCAAATACGTTAAAGGATTTTTAGGCTGCATTAATTAGGTAAACCGGAACCGGAAACACTTCCCATTACACCCTATGTACTTGCTACATCATTAGAAGAATGGCATCTACGCTAATATTTGTCTGTTTCTCTCTTGTTCCGAGGTCACCGTGGCCACCAGATCCAGTCTGTGTCCAGATCAGAGGGTCACTGCAGTCACCCGGATCCAGTACGTATCCAGACCAGATGCTGGATCAGCACCTAGAAAGGACCTCTACATCCCTGAAAGACAGCGGAGACCAGGACAACTAGAGCCCCAGATACAGATCCCCTGTAAAGACCTCGTCTCAGAGGACCACCAGGACAAGACCACAGGAAACAGATGATTCTTCTGCACAATCTGACTTTGCTGCAGCCTGGAATTGAACTACTGGTTTCGTCTGGTCAGAGGAGAACTGGCCCCCCAACTGAGCCTGGTTTCTCCCAAGGTTTTTTTCTCCATTCTGTCACTGATGGAGTTTCAGTTCCTTGACGCTGTCGCCTCTGGCTTGCTTAGTTGGGGACACTTCATCTACAGCGATATCGTTGACTTGATTGCAAATAAATGCACAGACACTATTTAACTGAACAGAGATGACATAACTGAATCCAATGATGAACTGCCTTTAACTTTCATTTTTGCATTATTGACACTGTTTTCCTAATGAATGTTGTTCAGTTGCTTTGACGCAATGTATTTTGTTTAAAGCGCTATATAAATAAAGGTGACTTTGACTTTGACTAATGCAGTTAGCATCTAACCAGAAGTGCAAGAATATAGTGTTTTATATACATAAAAGTGCAGAATAAGTGAAGCTATGATATACAGAATGTACAGTGGAATTGCTATAAACAGTATTGAGCAGAGTATATACAGAATATAAATATGAATGCAAATTTAGGGATTGTATGTACATTATGAACAGAGCAATGAAGGATTATATATACATTATGAACAGCAGCAACGTGAGAACAGTGGTAATAAATACAGTTGGATGAGTGTGCAAAAGTATTGTTAAACCATGTATTATATGCAAAATAACAGTAGTGCAATGATATTTTTATAAAAATAGTTTACTGTTTGTACAGTAACAACTTTAGACAATTTTTGTAGTCTGTTATACAAATATAAAGATCACATTGATTTACATTACAAGCTGTTATCAGAATCTTATGTAAATATCAGTAACTGCATCAGATAGCAAATTTTTGATCAGCTTGGGCCTCTGAATAAAATGGTGGTTTTTGCTTAATATTCTGACCATATCATACTATATAAGCCATAAAAGCCTTATGTATCAAATGTGATACTGAACAAAAAACACATGCAAAATTTAACTAGTCAAGTAAATTCTTTCGACACGATTCACTTGATTTAACCATAATGTTTTACAGTGCAGTCACACACGGTTACACACTCTCTCTTATTTCATGCGAATGGAGTTTCTGCATAAGTGCGGCCCATCTGCACCCACTCTCTGTGATTGACAGGTGTACATGGATGCCACATCAGCTGCCAATACCTGGAGACAGTCATGTCACAATGGCTGGTCTCCCGGGAGACCCTGTTCTCTCGTTCTGTTTTCACACATGAAAGAAGCCATTTCGGGTGAAAGGAAATGGGGTGGGATAAAAGGAAAACATTTGGACTCATGGTGCTCTGGGAAGCCCGGGGGTGCAGCTTTGATATCAAATGGATCCACAGACATGATTAAACGCAGCAATCTGAAACTAGCACAATACAGAAGAACCAAATATGTGGCACTGGACAGCTAGTCATTCTCTTATACCTTGTTTGATTGAACACTCCTCTCCTTTTTTATCTCCCATTCCATCATAAGAGAATGGGACTTAAAGGGATAGATCCAAAAATTAGAAATCTGTATTTTTTTTACTTTTTTCCATGCAATTAAATGGGGAGCTTTAAAAGCTTCATTATTTCATACATCATTTTCATATACTTCATACATTCTTTCAGTTATTCATACATAAATAAATAAATTAAAAGAAAAGAGAAAACAAAAGAATGGACTGATTTAAGTGATATATTCAAAGTAATACTGAGTCTTCAGAGTCAGTGATTTTAATTTAAGAAACAAATCAGTCAGCTTCTTGAAAAAATAATTTTCAAGGATTGTAGCAACATTAGCCAATTCCTTAAAATGATCTGACTCAAACAAGTGATTAATTTACATACTTGACATCACCACTTTACTTATGAATGTGAAAATCTATATTCACTTTTGGGTGAATGTTCCCTTTCGAAAGGGAACTCTACACTACGTCAGAATGACGCTTTGGGGAACGCCTCAGGCGTGACAGGTGTCTGAAATCACTATCAAATCACGGCAATCATAATGACCGGCGACAGCCCGTGAATCATTAACGTGAATGATTAACGTGCGACCTGCAAGTATAAAAGGGAGCCTTGCAAACATGACAAACATCTTTTCGTCTTCAGGGACTGTCTGTTTGATATCGCTGGAAAAGTCGGCAAAGAAAATGAAACGCACGGAGAAGGCTGAAAGCTTCAGGAAGTGTGCGGATCCGTGCCCAAGGTATTTGACGCCGGGTGATTCACACGAACTGTGCGTTCTCTGTCTGGGCAAAGAGCATGCACAGGCGGCTCTTGAGGGAGCTGTCTGTGCAAACTGTGAGCGTTTTGCTTTGAAAACGCTCCGCTCTCGTCTAGCCTTCTTCTCGAGTGAGGAGGGCTCACCATCTGTACCTCGTGGCTCAGGTCCCGCTCGCGCTGAGGCAGAGCGGCGACTCGCGTCATGGGGTTCCCAGAGGGATCTCGCCGATCGTCTTGAGAGGGGTGTTAACCTCTCAGATGATTCGGCGGATGACGAGGGTGAGTTGCAGGTGGATGACGAAGAGGATTTTTCTCCTACTGTTCCTGCAACAGATGCTCTTCAGGACGGGCAGGTGATGGATGATGAGGAGGTCATTCAGGTGGACCCTGAACCCTCTCAGCCACCCTGCCCCGTGTATGCTGAGCTGCTGGATGTAATGGAACGCGCCACTGACAGGTTGCAACTGCCATGGCGGCGCGTTAGGGGAGAAGTTGTTCGTGGCAGGCTGGACGATCGATTTCTCCCCGGCCATAGACCACCAGCTCAGGCGAGCCTTCCATTTCTTCCTGATCTCCATACTGAGATCGAGAGGGCATGGAAGAACCCATACTCTGCTCGGATCCACCGACATCAGCGGGCTAGTTTCGCTGATGTTGAGGGGGTCGGCGAGTATGGGTATGTGTCGATGCCGCCCATTGACGAGACGTTTGCGAACCATCTCGTGTCTGGGCGGGCGTCGACACTGAGTGCTCCAGCCCTGCCATCCAAACTGCTCAAGACCACAGCGCGTTTGAATGGCAGAGCATACACGGCAGCGGGTCAGGCCGGTGCTGCCCTGCACACTATGGCGGTGTTGCAGGCGTACCAGGCCGACCTGCTGGGGGATCTCGACCAGGGGGCAGGGCTGTCCCCTGAGGCGGTGACTGAGCTGCGCCGCACCACAGATCTTGCTCTCCGGGCCACTAAACAGACTGCCGCTTCGATCGGTCGATCGATGGCGGCAATGGTGGCCACGGAGAGGCATCTGTGGTTGAACCTGGCTGGCATCGGGGAGAAAGAGAAGGCCTTTCTCCTTGATGCACCGGTTTCGCCCTCTGAACTTTTTGGCACCTCCGTGGAGGCGGTGGTTGGAAAGTTCAGGGAGGCGAAGGCGCGCTCAGCGGCGTTTAAGACCTGTATACCGCTGAGATCCGGATCCGAGCCCAGACAGGCGGGAGAGCCTGGCCCTTCACGACCTGAGGGCCGTAGACAGGGCCAGAGAGCTAGTGTCGCCTCTCGTGCACCCCCTCCATGTAGGAGCAGGTCACAGAGGAGGCGTGACTCCCGCAGGAAAAAGAAGGATCTGAGGGAGGTGATCCAGTACAAACGATCACAGCGTTAGTGATGGATCATCTCCTGGAGGGCTGTTACTATCCTAGCCCTCTCCTCTTTTTCCCGACTCCCCAGGCGTTTCTTACACCAGGCCTGGGGCTGGGTCTTTGATGAGAACAAGGTTCTGATGGCCCGCCTCGGCTTGGTTGGTGAGAGCGCCTCTTTCAGGCATGTAAAGTGATGGCCCCCAGGTTTATAGAGAACTCTCTGGCGAGTCTTCACTCTGCACGCCGCAGGTGAACTGGTTGGTTTTTAATATAATTTCTGTGTGTATACTAACACTGATTTGTATTTCTCTACAGACCTTGTTCCCTGTATAGACCTAGGGAGTCATTCTTAGAGGAGCAATGAGGTAAGGTATTGGAACTTCAGGGCCCTGAAGCCCCCCCCCCCCCCCAGCTTGTGGCTAGAACGATTTAGGGAGAAGCTCAAAAAAAGATTTGACTCCCGTGTGAGTAGGTGATGGCCTTCCTGTCATGACATTTTTATGCGTGGTGGGCCACCACTCATTTCTATGTTAGCCTCAGGGCTTTAAGCCGCCTAGGGGTAGAGTAGTTGGTCTTCCTAAAAAAAAAAAAAAAACTTTTTTACTTTAGGTTTAGACTGACGCTGGCGCTTCAGATAGATCTTATGTCCTACCTTTAGGTTTGTGACATTGGTATCCTGAGTACTTCGCTCCCCTGGCAGTAGGTTGAGTGTTTCACAGCCTCTCAATCAAGTAGGCTGTGGCTCCTCCGAGCCCTCAGGTAGATCTATGCTTGTAGGTCGGCCCTAACCCGGGCCGCCTCTGTAGCTGGCCTAGGCTATGTTTGGGATGTTGGAGGCGTTTTGCTAAGTATAGCTGCCGCATTTTATTATGTGTAGGCTTCCTCCCCGAGATTTCAGCCTCCTCCCTTAAATGGGAGTTGTTGGCCAAAGCCCGCCCCTTTCACTGCATTCAGGGGTGATAGAGTAATGCAGGGTGATAGTTGAGGTATGATCCTTCAGGCGGGTCAGGCTGTCTTTCGCTCTGCGATGTGATAGTTTGCCAGACCCTGCCGAACAGAGCTACTTGTTTTTAGGCCTCTAGAGCTGGCTCCACTCAGCCCGTTGAGCTGAACCGCTAGGACGATGGGTGAAAGTTGGTTGGCTTGCAAGCAAGCTCCGCTCCCCTAGGCTGGGCACAGGACAAATCCCTGTCACCCTTTGGAGCCACTTGCAGGCCCGCTCCCTGTCTAACATTTCAGGGGCATATGGTGTTACTCCCCCGCTAACGCAGGGTAGTTTTGAGTAATCCATTCTCAGCTCTGTATTATCTACCTCGCACCATGATGGCTCCGGTTGAGCAGGGAGTTCTAACTACATTTCATTCCGGTATTTGAACTCCGCTCCCTTGAAGCCAGAGCATTGCCATGAGCTGATGCCCTTGCATTTAGTAGGTAGGCCCTTAAAATGGGGCCTCCACTAGGCAGAGTGGCGTATGTTGTACTCCCCTGCTATGAGGGTATTGCTTTTTGCTGAGTACACTGCCTTTGGCAATGTGATTAGGTACCAGGATGCTGTAAGCGCTTTAGTAACAGTTTTTCTGCCTTGAAGGCTGCACAGTTAGGTAGTAGGCCCCAGCAGGCCTCCTTGACTGGGTAACCCCTAAGATAGGGTTCCTAGGCCAGCTCACCTTTGGTGGTTGGCCCTGGTAGTTTGGGCAGAAGACTCACTACCGAGTAGTAGGTCTTAACAGGCCTCCTCGGAGGTGGGTCACAACATTGTGGAGCATACACTAGGTCAAAACTTTAGGAAAGTTTTTTATTAGTATGGTTCCAGCAGTGTTCATTAAAGTAGCAGAAAGACTCGCTATCAGCTAGTAGGCTCGACCGGGCCTCCCTGTTAGGCGAGTCCCCAGCAGCAGTACACATCCAGCTGATTAGACCGTTTCAGGAAGTAGGCCTCTTCAGGCCTCCCTGAAGATGGGCTCCCACATTTTTTGTGGAGATCAGGTAGTAGGCTTTACTAGGCCTCCCTGAGGGCTGAATCCCTCATACTGTGGTACTAAGTGGCCCTGAGGTTGAACTATCAGGTAGTAGGCCTCATAAGGCCTCCCTGAAGGCAAAGCCCCATAGACAGTCAACTGGACTGCCAGTCTGGCCCACTGTCAGCTGTGGTTTTCAGGTAGTAGGCCTCTCCAGGCCTCCCTGAAAGTAAGCTCCTTCATGTCATGGTTCTCTGGTAGTAGGCCTCACCAGGCCTCCCTGGAGTTGAGTTCCAACATACTTTGAGTTTCCACTTAATGTGGGTTTTCTGGTAATGGGTAGTAGGCCTCTCTAGGCCTCTCTGTAAGCGAACTCCTATGTACTGTGGTAGGCTTCACTAGGCCTCCCTTAAGTTGAGCTCCCAGGTTTTGTGGTTGTCATGTAGCAGGCCTCTCCAGGCCTCTCTGTAAGTGAACTCCCATGCGCTGTGGTTATCAGGTAGTAGGCCTCACTAGGCCTCCCTGAAGTTGAGCCCCCGCATACTGTGGTTGTCATGTAGTAGGCCTCTCCAGGCCTCTCTGTAAGTGAACTCCCATGCGCTGTGGTTATCAGGTAGTAGGCCTCACTAGGCCTCCCTGAAGTTGAGCTCCCACATACTGTGGTTATCATGTAGTAGGCCTCTCCAGGCCTCCTTGGAAGGTTAGCTCCCACTTACTGTGTGTTCCACTGAGCATGGTTTTTCAGGTAGTAGGCCTCTCTGAAAGTGAGCTCTCACGTTTTATGGTTATCAGATAGTAGGCTGCACCAGGCCTCTCTGATGGTGAGCTCCCACATACTGTGGTTTTCAGGTAGTAGGCCTCTCCAGGCCTCCCTGAAAGTAAGCTCCTTCATGTCATGGTTCTCTGGTAGTAGGCCTCACCAGGCCTCCCTGGAGTTGAGTTCCAACATACTTTGAGTTTCCACTTAATGTGGGTTTTCTGGTAATGGGTAGTAGGCCTCTCTAGGCCTCTCTGTAAGCGAACTCCTATGTACTGTGGTAGGCTTCACTAGGCCTCCCTTAAGTTGAGCTCCCAGGTTTTGTGGTTGTCATGTAGCAGGCCTCTCCAGGCCTCTCTGTAAGTGAACTCCCATGCGCTGTGGTTATCAGGTAGTAGGCCTCACTAGGCCTCCCTGAAGTTGAGCCCCCGCATACTGTGGTTGTCATGTAGTAGGCCTCTCCAGGCCTCTCTGTAAGTGAACTCCCATGCGCTGTGGTTATCAGGTAGTAGGCCTCACTAGGCCTCCCTGAAGTTGAGCTCCCACATACTGTGGTTATCATGTAGTAGGCCTCTCCAGGCCTCCTTGGAAGGTTAGCTCCCACTTACTGTGTGTTCCACTGAGCATGGTTTTTCAGGTAGTAGGCCTCTCTGAAAGTGAGCTCTCACGTTTTATGGTTATCAGATAGTAGGCTGCACCAGGCCTCTCTGATGGTGAGCTCCCACATACTGTGGTTGTCAGGTAGTAGGCCTCTCCAGGTCTCCCTGAGTAGTTTCACAGTGGTGCTGGGTTTTGTAAGCTAGTGGCCGCTTACTTTCAGTTTAGCAGACCTTATCAGGCAGCTACCAAAGGTGAGCTTGCGCCCTGGCTCGACTCAAGTTTTTATTCTCTGCTACGGGTTCCCTCCTGGAACCTCTTTATCTTGCTACAGCCTGGTTGCCTACCAGGTAGATCTAATGCTCCCCTCACTGAGGGTCAGTATGAGTATGTGGTCTCCTGAGTCTGATCAGTCGGTCGTAGGCCTCTCATGAGGCCTCCCAGTTAGATCAGTCCTTAGGCCCTCACAGGCCTCCTTAGTGTTTTGAAACACAAACACTGGGTTGATCCGTGGATCGAGTAGAGAAACTCCCCTCGCTGGCAAGGGTTGTAATGCACTATGCTGAGTCATACTTTCCAGGATATCCCGTCTCTGAGATCCGGTCCGAGTGGTTCACTGCCTGCTTCGCAGTCCCTCGGGTTGGATGCCTTCCTAAAGGCAAGTGTCCAGAGGCTCTGTCTTCGGACAGACAGGAAGTGGCCAGACTATAGTGTCTTGTATGGTGACACCAGGTCAGGCCTGCCTGGTGGCATTTCAGGTGGCACGTTCCCCTGAATAGTGACTGGCTGGGGTTCCCTCAGGTTCCCTAGCCACATTCCCTAGAAGGGACCCCTTCTAAGAAGTTGAAGTTGTGGTCCTAGGCCCTTGAGCAGGCCCAAGTAGACCTTTCACTATGGGCTATGACCGTAGGGAGTGCTGTCACTGACAGCCCAGTGTGACCTGAGGGTGAGTGGTTCTAGCGTTTCATTTGAATTTGCTAGTTCTGTCAGTTGTCACTGCCGCTTGGCAGGCACTCCCCTTAGCATGGTGGCGTTGGTATATCGTTCCCCAAAGCGTCATTCTGACGTAGTGTAGAGTTCCCTTTCGAAAGGGAACGTCTCAGGTTACGACTGTAACCTATGTTCTATGAAGATAAAATTATGCCATAATGAATTGCAAGCGCAAGGTAAAATTTGTGAAAGTGTAAATAAGATTGCAAGCGTAAATCAAATTTGCATGCGCAAGATAATATTTGTAAAGGTGTAAGTCGACTTTCAAGTGTAAGAAAAAAATATTTGCAGCATTTTAGTGTTATTCGTAAGTGTAATTCATGTATTGTGAAACTGCAGCTTCATGCTAACGCAAAATAATAAGGATCTGCATTCTTCTGACTTCCATTTTTCCGCGTGTACACTTTTGGCACTGTTTCAGCGCACAGATGCGGCCAAAAGTACTGCAGGTCTGTGAACATCAATTTGCAAGCGAAAGCAACAGAGTCAAGAACTGCAAAACAGATTAATTGCGTAAAATCAAACTTTGTTTAAAAAATAAACTGCTGCAAACGTCTAAATTACTTGTTGGGTGCGTAGGATAAACGCTCCCGAAATAACCTGGTTTGCACAGTTCGTCTTTCTGCGCTTACAGTTTTGGCACGATTCTATCACTGACTTAGCTTTGCAAGCGTGAAAGAGGAGGGCGGGTCCACCTTCTTCATGTAGCCAATCAAATGAGCTTCTTGCTGACTCTCGATTTACTCTTATCTGATTGGTTCAATTATCGCGCCAGTCACCAGAAGAGAAACAAACTCCTTCGTGAGTGACTTTCTGACTTGGCTCAGCATCTTCCTCGCCGCCGTTATGGTACTTTTAACGCACACACAAATATATAATAATAAACAATTGTTGTAGGCCTATATTAAAATAATTTATAAGTTGTGTAGGCTACTATTAAGCCGACTCCCGCCTCCCGTGTGTTAATACTGCATACTATGACATTCTCGGTGTTAAGAAAAACAGATTCGGCTGGTTTGGCATTTTCATTGAAAGGATGTAGGTCTATATGTTAAGCATCAGCTCAAAATTATGTATATGTTAGGCATCAGCTCAAAGGTCTAAGCATATTAAATGGTATCTGCTTTGAGCTGATGCTAAACTATATAATTAATACATTTTATAGCAAATCTATAATGTGCATGTTACATATATACACAAAAAAACTATTTATTAAATATTTATGAAAAGCATATTCATGTTTTGTAAATTATTAGTTATTATTTTACTAATCACTTGTAATGACTTGTAACAGTTTACAAAATATACATAAAATATTAGTATATCACTTTCTAATCATTTATGAATGTTTTCTAAATGATTAGTTCATCATTAACTAACCACTTAAAAATGACTTACAACTGAATGTTATTATAAAGTGTTTTCCAAATTTTGTGAGATAGTTATTTTTAAGATGTGCTATCTAAATATTTGTTTAGGGTCAGGGGAGATCAAGGGGTTGAAAATGTAGAAGTGGCCCGTATGATGTTTTCAGTTCGAGGTACAGGAAGAAGCAGCTTCATTGCGGGGAAGAGTGTCCACAATCAAAGGTTGTACTGTTGTTATACCTATTTCAAATGTTAATTCAAAAAACAATAATGTCAATATTGTAACATAAAATTTATACATTAACAGAATAGAGAGGCTTTGGAGAGATGTCTGGGTTGCAGCCACAAACATCTACTACAATGTGCTTCATCAACGGCGGCGAGGAAGATGCTGAGCCAAGTCAGAAAGTCACTCACGAAGGAGTTTGTTTCTCTTCTGGTGACTGGCGCGATAATTGAACCAATCAGATAAGAGTAAATCGAGAGTCAGCAAGAAGCTCATTTGATTGGCTACATGAAGAAGGTGGACCCGCCCTCCTCTTTCACGCTTGCAAAGCTAAGTCAGTGATAGAATCGTGCCAAAACTGTAAGCGCAGAAAGACGAACTGTGCAAACCAGGTTATTTCGGGAGCGTTTATCCTACGCACCCAGCAAGTAATTTAGACGTTTGCAGCAGTTTATTTTTTAAACAAAGTTTGATTTTACGCAATTAATCTGTTTTGCAGTTCTTGACTCTGTTGCTTTCGCTTGCAAATTGATGTTCACAGACCTGCAGTACTTTTGGCCGCATCTGTGCGCTGAAACAGTGCCAAAAGTGTACACGCGGAAAAATGGAAGTCAGAAGAATGCAGATCCTTATTATTTTGCGTTAGCATGAAGCTGCAGTTTCACAATACATGAATTACACTTACGAATAACACTAAAATGCTGCAAATATTTTTTTCTTACACTTGAAAGTCGACTTACACCTTTACAAATATTATCTTGCGCATGCAAATTTGATTTACGCTTGCAATCTTATTTACACTTTCACAAATTTTACCTTGCGCTTGCAATTCATTATGGCATAATTTTATCTTCATAATGTTCCCTGAGAACAGGGAACGAGACACTACGTCTTCCTGCCATGCCTCGGGGCCTGCCTGCAACAGTCCCTTCAGACGATAGGATGTTTGTCATGTTTGCAAGGCTCCCTTTTATACTTGCAGGTCGCACGTTAATCATTCACGTTAATGATTCACGGGCTGTCGCTGGTCATTATGATTGCCGTGATTTGATAGTGATTTCAGACACCTGTCACGCCTGAGGCGTTCCCCAAAGCGTCATTCTGACGTAGTGTCTCGTTCCCTGTTCTCAGGGAACATAGGTTACAGTCGTAACCTGAGACGATTTCTATTCATTTAAATAGATCATAATTTTTTGAATGTGTGTATATAGGAAGAGAGAGAGAGACTATACAACGTTCACTTATAAATTAGAAAATTAATTTTCACTTTTGGGTGAACTGTTCCGTTCATTTAAATTAATATAAAAAAATGCAACTTGCTATGCAACTTACAAAAAAAAGTATAATCATTTATAAATTTCTCTTTGTGGATTTTTTCAAAAACTTCCTTGAAGTTTAAGTGGTTTTTTTTTTGTTGTTGTTGTTTTTTTGAGGGGTATTAGCTGCATAATTGAGGCTGTGAATATTCATAATTGACGTATTCATTCATGTTAATTAACTTACAGTAAGGCACAAGGGAGTTGAGTTATGAGGTAACAGAGAGATGTATTTAACAGTGAGATCTACCCCAGGAACAAACAGAGTCTCAGGCGTATGTGTGTATGTGAGAGCATGTGTTGCTATGCTGCCTCTAGCACAGTGAGCTGAATTTTATCAGAGTGTCACCTCACCTGTGTGATTAGTAGAGAGTGAGAGAGATGGAAATAAAGAGAGAGACTAGAATATATATTCATAGAGAGAGAGAGAGAGTAAATAAAAGACTCCGTCAAGCATAATCATAATCCAAAGCCTACCATACCAACTGAAGATGCGATGATATCTCTGCATGGGCCTGTAAGGTCACTGTCATGTGTCAATCTCTAATTTCCTTTAAAGCGGATCTCCTCCTCTTCCTCTGTGCCTCTGGATGTCTTCATAATCTAAAGCAGACATGATATTAACCCTGCGCTCAGCGATTTGTATCTTTGGTGCTGTGTCGCCCTGAGGCTGAGTGGAATGACTGAAGTTATCAAACAATGCTGCCACCTCCTGAGGACCCCACCGTCAAAACTCTCTGATCTACCTTTATTCTGCCATCTACACACATGAACGTCTGTTAGAACCATCAGTACATGGATAGAAAGATGTTCATTTCATCTTAAAAAGCATTTACATGGGCATAAAAAAAGGAAATGTGTTGTAAAAATGAAAAAAAAAATTAAGAAAAACGTAATATTTCACTTTATAACAACAACAACTATTATTATTGTTGTTAAATAAATAACTAAATTAATAAGTTAAAAGTTTACCACATATGACATTATCACCAAAAATTATTATTATTATTTTTTTAATAATAAATAATGATTTATTTTATTATATTGATATCATAGTTTTTTTATGTTTTAACATTGATTTTAAGGGTGGGTAGTAAGTAAAATGAGTATATATATTGAGAAAAAAAAAATACTACTATTATCACTACCAATAATAATATTAATATATATAAATGATGATTTTGCTGTTACTGTTTTTTCAGTACGAATCCAGTCAGAGTTATATTAAAAATTGTCTTTGATCTTTCAAGCTGTTTAATGGCACTTTGCGGGTGTTGCAATGCATCAGTCCAAAAGTAGTGAAATAAAAACCGCCTATCCATAATAAAAAGTGTCTCACACAGCTCCGGGGGGGGGGGGTCGCGGCCTAGTTCTCCTGTAGCAAATTGAAGCGTTTTTGTGAGAAAAATAACCATTTTTAAAATGTAAATTTAATGTATTTAACCTAGCTTGCGCTCACTGTTGTACACAGAAGCTGTTTTGTATTCCTAGAAACAGATTTCATGTGCCATGAGCGTGATTAAATGATGACAGCATTTTCATATTAGGGTGAGAACTATCCCTTTAACATGTTCTTGAAATGCATGAAATAACATGACCAACATCTTAAAGGGGGATTATGTCCAAAAATTATCCAATTTTCCGAGCACGACATCTCAATAATCCAGGCCTTTCCAGCCAGAAAAGCCATATGTACAGCTTTGAAAAGTAACACAGAGCTGTGTGGAGCGATTTCGAGCAGTATGGACAGGTGCATAGAGAAATATAGGCTTCGAGAAGCGGTACAGAGTGAAATACAAATCTTTTTTGAATGGTGTTCAGTGGCACAGAAAGATTTAAAACAGCGTAGAGTGGCGTGGAGTTGTTTAGAGCTGTGTAGGGCGGTGTAGTTTAGCACAGCTCCCTTCTCCCACTATCTGGAGCAGAGCGACAGACTGCCGGGCTCATGGGGCAGATTCTCTGGCTTTCATCCACACTGTGAGCCTGCTGGAGGAAAGAAAATGGAGCTCTTTTTTTCTTCATTTGCTGTTATCTCTTTTTTCGCAAATGCTTGTACCATTATTTTCCCGTTATTCTCTTTGCATAGTAATAGGGCCCATAGATCCCCCTCATTGGATGAAATTCCAAAATCAATTTTCTCCAATTATCATCCGTTCCTTTTTGTTTTCTTCTTTTATCGTCCCTAACATCCTCTTTCTACTCTTCTTTTATTCTTGTTATCTGATCCTCCTCAGCTCCAATGTGTCTCTTTCTTGTTTAACTCTCTGTTAAACTGTTAGCCTTTACCACAGCCTTAAAAAACTTATCTCTGTTCAGTGACGTGTTAACGCTCCTCTGCACATCTCTGCGATGACTATGACCACTGACTGGGGTGGAAGTAATGTTTTTTTTGCAGCTGAAATCAGAAGCAGATGGATTCGGGATGGCTTAAATTAGCCTCTCTCTGGTGTTCTGCTGTTGCTAAGTAACAGTTGACAGACAGGGGATGACAGGCCAGTGATGGCAGCGTTTGATGGCAATATGTCTTTGGCTCAATGGCTCCGAGCTAACATTGAAACAGTGCCTCATTTAAATCAGAGAGACAGAGAGAGAGAGAGGGAGATTTTTGTAAGAGTCTGTGAGCAACCTACCACACGCACAGCCAAAATTTGTCACTCATGTCATATGTGAGAATACAATCATGTTGCCATAAGGACATCTGTTGTGTGCCAATGAAATATGTTGTTTTAAGGGCATTAACCAATCAGAATGTTGCCTTTCTCCTGCGTTAGATCACATATTTGTCTGTACTTTAAAGCTGTCAGACTCACAGAGAACGTCAGGAAAAACAAAAGATAAAGAAGAGCATGATTACAGAATAATCTCTACCAATTTTGTATCAACTATTATGTTTCATGTTTTCATTTGTAAAATTATACCTTAATAAAAAAGAATGATAATTTTCCATGTAAATTGCTACATAAGGACTGCAATGGCTTGTTGATTCGTCAAGCCTGTGAACTTGCATCCTTGGGGTTGTTCATTCTTTAGGTAGCAACATGCTGGCAAAAACACTGCTTTCTGTGTTTTGTCTACATTATGTTGTATGAAAAAATGTCTAAGTCTGCAAGTAATGTTTTACTGAATAATATTGTTTGCCACTGTACAGTTCACTGCATTCAATAAGCATTTTGCAGTTTTCTCCGAAATGACAGATGGCAGTGCATAGAAAATATCAGCTAAAACAGCAATAAAACGCAATAAACTTGATTACTTTTACAATAATTTTCTAAACACTATAATTGTCATAGTGTCACAAATGTCACAGTTTAGGTCTACATTTGATGCTTTAATATTATTTAGTTATACTCTGTTTTCAAAAATAGGCTTACCTGCTCAGGCAACCTAACTCCATGTTTGTCCAATAAAATTTAAGTCAAAAAATTGGGAGATGTATGACCCAGCCAATTTTATTTATTTATTGCAAGAAACAAAAGCACTGCATTTAAAAAAACAAAACAAAACAAGAACATCTCAATCAGTAAGAAAAATATTGTCATAAATCTTAAGAAACTTTTAAATTTTTTATCAGTGAGTTGAAGATATTTAACAATAAGTGAAATCTCAGTAAGAAAGACATTGAACCTCGGCGAAATCTTGAGAAATTTGCTTTTGTGAATACAAATATTTACAATGCAACATAAAGAACTTAACAACAAGATCAATGGCATGGCCACTTAATTTTTAAATTATATTTTATAAAAGAAGACATTTAACAACTTAAGTCCTCCCGAAGAGAATTTACCTCATCACAATAGTAGAATAAATGTTTCTTCCTCAACTTTGCAGAATACACAGAACTTAGAGAGATCAACAAAAGAAGCAATTTGGGAGTTAGTGGAATAGACATGATGTAGAATCTTAAATTGTACCTCTATTATTTTATTAGTGCGCACAATTTAGCAAATCGAGGGAACGCAATAGAAATCGTGTGCATGTTTTAGTACATTAAGGGAACGAATTAGTAAATCGTGTGCACCATTTATTTATTTTTTCTTGCATGTCATGTGCAGGGCTCCATATCTATCATACCGCTTGCCCATGAAAAAAAGTTTTGCCACAGATTAAGATATTCAAATTATTCGAAATAATTTCTTTGTGGGGTGAAAAGTTGTGCACATAACGCAATTTCCAAGCAAATCTTTTTTGGTGAAATTAAGGGAGAAAAATTGGTAACTTAGAAGGGCTGAAATCGCATTTTAAAAGAAAACCTAAGCCTCCTAATTTACTAAATATGATATTGGGGCTTCTTGCAGTGCTCCAGACAGACAGGATAGGAATAGACGTTCCAGACAGATCTGGCGTTTTGGGAGAGTGAAACCGATATTTTTTTGAAACCAGGTCCCAAAGTGGATAAATATGAAAAAGCAACCATGATGTCATCAGCCAACATCTCGTCCCTAGTCAGACACTGCTACGTCACATAACAGCGACAAAAACATGAACAAAAACTGAACAATTGTCTTTTTTATTAACTAACAATAACAAATGATTAATAAATGTATTGTTCCATGTTCGTTTGTATACCGTGCACAAGGTTTATGCACATAGTCCAAGTCTTCTTCTCCATTTTTTGTGTATCTCTGTGGAAGAATTACAGCACCACATCCTGGTCTGGCATGTATACTACATTGTTTTGTGTCAGTTTCATGGTTTTGCGTGGATGCAGATATTCCTTGAGACAAGGAGAAAAAAAAGATTGGATAGGGAAAGCAGAACTTTACATATACCAACTGGAAGTTGTAGGAATTTGACAGTTTGACAAAACAAACGCTTGACAAATAGTATCTAGGATCTCTGTTTCATTCTGCATAGCCTTTTTACACTTTATGTTTTATAAATGAAGTATGTTTAATGTTTCAATTCATGTTATGTTTTAATTTCTTTATTGTGCGAAGCCAAAACAGCTTACAGTGACATGGTTAAATGGGAATTTCAGATAGGCCACTGTCAGATTTTAGTTTTTCTGCTGTTGAAAACACAGACGACCCACATACAGACATGGCATACAACACTTATACTTATAAAGAAAATTAAGCAGAATTATGGATAGCAATTATTAATATAGGTTCATGTAAACTGTTTAGTGTTAAATTCCTTTTCAATCATAAATTCAATTTATATAACTATAAATGTTAAAAAAATCTATAAGTATATGTAGAAATTAATATCAACCTAGATTTAATAAATGCTATGAAAGTGATATTTGTTGCTAGTTTTGTACATTTTTATTACATTTTGCACTAATGTTAATGAACTGAACTTACAGCAAAGTCTTAGCAAGATTCTTGCAAGGAATAACAACGGTGCAAGTTTAGAACAACATGAGCGTAAATAATACAGAAGAGTAAATTAGGACAGAATTGTCATTTTTAGGCGATCTACTCTTTTAACCATCAAGTTCTATAGTTTCCTTGTAGAGTTTGAAAACATTTTTTTCATTGTCGAGACTTGAATAAATTGAATATTTTCATAAGGTGCTGCAACCATATGTTCCCTCATACAATTGGTTTTATTTTATTTTGATGTACAGGGCATTGTTTATTATATTCTGTACAAGTGTGGATATGCCATTCTAGCAATATAAAAAAAGAGGGTCTGATAGAGATGAGATAGAGGGAATAAGAAAGAAGCCCAGGCACAGTATTAGCTAGAGAAGGTTTATTATTCTCTGCAGCACTCAATCAAACATTGGCCCTATGAACAGGGAGTAATGCTAGAGAATCAACCTCGGGGCTTCTGTCTGTCTCTCGCTGTCTCTCTCTCTTTTATTCCTTACAGTGTGTGAGTGGTATCCATCTGTCAACTGTCAGTGCCAGTGAGAGATATCCAGAGCTGTCACATCTTGTCAGCACTCTGAGCTGACGCCTTTTGCAGCTGCCTGGCCAACACACACACACATACACACACACACACCGTCCCCAATGATGGCCAGCATGCATGCGCACTAAATGGGGAAATAATGTGGCTGAAAGAAAGAAAGCAGATAGAAGCCATATAAAAAAAATTTGTGAGCCGGAAAAGTGATGGAGAGATGGCAGGAGCAGACAGATTGTACAGAGGGACGATGAGTCAGATCCAGGCTGTTGAACTCTGTGGACGAGAGACTGAGTTGGAGAACCATCAAAGTGCCGTGGATGGGGGGTTAGATGAGGGGCAGCGTGAGGAGGATTAACACAGAGAAAAGCTCAGAGATGGCTGTTTCAATGGCCATGAGATGAAAGGAACAAGTAGATATGTGACAAATATATAGCCTGTCTCTCTTCAACACGCACTGGTCGTCCATTTCTCCCTCAGTCTGCAAATTAATGTTATCTATAGAGTTTCTAAGATCCGCATGGCTTTGGCGTTGGTTTGAATGGCTGTTAAACAGCTTGATGTAGCTAATTTGGCTCTTGGTCCCAGCTCTTAAAAATGATCTCCTTCTCCTTGTCTACTTTCAATCATTAGTGAAGTTCTTCATAAGGTCTGGATAAATAAAAGCAAGACGGCTTCGGCTCCTTGAAAACCATTGTTGTTTTCCAGCATCTAAAGACGAGGGAGGAAATTATCTTTTTTTTGGGGGGGGGGGAGCGCCAGTTGAGTGTTGAGGGATCAGAGCAGGACATTCCCACCTGACTTCCTGTCTTGATTTCACTCAACAGGAAGCAAGAAGTCAGGTGTAGCCGGGGGAAACAAGCTGCAATGTTATGTTTGAGACGTCCATCTCTGGAGCCCAGATTTGATGGATTAGCTCACCCAAAAATTAACATCCTGACATGATTTACTCACCCTAATGTTAGACCCAAAATTTTTTATAATTTCAGGTTAAGTAGAGGGTAGCTTGTCTAGATTCTTCAGGATGAACAAAATGAATTTACTTGATGTTAGTATGTTCACTTTGACGTAAACTCAAAATCAAAATCTCTTTGACACTGAAAGATTAAAGACAGAGGGTCAGGTGTTTAAATGATGTGTCTTCCCTATCTGACAATATAATGATGAGAAGTACTGTGATGCAGAAAATGAGTTTGTGCGAGAAAGAGAGATAATTAAAGATTGAGAGATGACGTTGATGTATTTGTGAGTTTTGTGGCACTTGACAGTTTCCGCATTTGCACCTGCAGCCTCGGCAAAACTGATCTTCACCACTTACTCTTTAGAGTAGTGTGTGTGTGTGTCTTACTGTGGAAAATGTGTGGTTGTAATTTATATTAAGGAATTAGATTACCCTAAAATAAAAGTACTGTCTTCATTAAATCACTTATATTATAAGGCTTTGGAAGACTTGAAATATATGTATGCATCACTTGTATGGTGCTTCTCTCTCTTTCTCTCTTTCTCTCTCTCTCTCTCTCTCTCTCTCTCTCTCTCTTTATGGAAAACAATGGCTCAGATATTCAGCACATTTTTTGATTTCCTTTTGTGATCCACATGAAAAGGTGAGTTTTATTTATTTATTTATTTTTATGTGAGAATTAGAAAATAGCCAAGAAGTTGTGCGCTTTATTCACTACCTTTATTGTGCTTTTTTTTTTTTTTTTGGTATTTTAAACCAGGGTCCACTTTCTTTGTATGTAAATGCAAAAACAGCAGCTCAGACATTCTGCAAAATTTCTCCTTTTATGCTCCACAGAAGAAAGCATGGAATATCATGACAGTGAATATATGATGACAGGATTTTCAATTTTGAGTGAACTATACCTTTAAGGTTTCTGAAGATTAAACGTGATGTTCTGTGACATTTAAAGGTAAAAAGTAATTAATTTTAGCAATTGTGAGAATTCGAAAGTAGTAAACTTGTTGTTGTTGTGTGGTTTGTAGGTGGAATAATATGTAATTGTTTCATTTTCATACAGGTTCACTACTTGTATGGTGCTTTTTTCCTTTTTGGTGTTTGCCATTTAAAATCCACTTTCATTATGTGAATTAAAAAGCTCAGACGTTCTGCAGAATTTCTCCTTTTGTGCTCTACAGAAAAAGCCATAAAGGTTTAAAATTACATTAGGGTAAGTAAATAATGCAGTATTTTCATTTTTAAGTGAACTATACTTAAAGTGTTTGAAGTTTAAACATTACATTGTTTGAAAATTAAAGCTAAAGAGTCTGCACAAAAATAGTAAAGATTTGGTTTGAGTGGTTTGTACATGGAATAATGTGTGATTGTCCACATTTTCTTACAGGTTCACTACTTTTATGTTGCTTTTTTCTTTTTTGGTGCTTAACATTTAAAATCACCATCCACTTTCATTTGATGTAAAACAGTTTCTTGGAAGTTCTGCAGTATTTCTCCTTGTATTACACAAAAGAAGAAAGTCATATAGACTTGGAATGACATAAAGGTGAGTAAATAATGACAGTATTTTCATCTCTGAGTGAACCATCCCTTTAAGGTTTCTAAAGATTTAACTTGATGTTTTCTGAGAGTTAGAAAGTCTGCAAGAAAGTAGTGTAGATGTTGTTTGTGTAGTTTATACATGGAATAATGTGTGATTGTGCACACTTTCTTACAGATTCACACAGAAGCACCAGGACAGATCTGAAGGCAATGCGACACAGATGCCTCATCCGAATGTAAAACAAACACATTCGATTTCACTCTTCAAAAAGACATTCACCACCTTCAAAGCCTTACGACGAAAGCGGAGCGTAACGCTCCAAAACACAGGCAACAAACAACTCATTTATACATTCTCCTAATTCCTCTCCGACGGGCCTCAATGTCTTTCTTCAGCAGCAGACTGTTGGGGATCACGGCTTCAACGCTGTGGTTTTAAGACTCCGCTGTCTCCCCTCCCCGCTCCTCCGTATCTTTGTGATAAATGCCAGAGCAAATTCAAAGCCAAACAAACAAGGATTCAAAGAAAGATTTTTGTGGCAACGTGTCGCCGGGGAGTTTGTTCAGTTCTGTGCTCGCTCAGATAGACCCTGGCTGCTCATCCTGAGCAGGGAAGTGCATTTGCTTGATTATCATTAAAAAAAGAGAGATGATGTCTTCAGAAGTCAGCGGGGATATTTATCAGACTTGCAGAGACGTGATGGTGTGTCTCTTCTAATAGAACAGCCTCAAGGCTCTGGGCCTGTGTGCGCAGGTTATGATCCCATGAGAAGTGAATAAATAAAGCGCTGACTGATCATATGTATTTACTTCATGCTAGCCTTTTGTCCTGTAATGAATATCAATGAATGAAGCAGTAAATGTTGATTGGTAAATTATGCTATTAGATGGCATTCAAATAAATATTTCTGCAACATAAAGTGGTGTAGAATATATGACACAACAAATAAGGCTTTTAACATTTACCATTATAAACCATAGTTCATACCAAAATTCATTAAAAAAAATCATAATAACTAAAAGTACTACATGATCTCTTTCAGAAAAGCTCAGACATTTTCGTCAGGTCACAAAGCATACCTACAGGAGCGGGGACAGAATCTTGTACAATCAGGCCAGGAACACACTGACAAAGGAGATCGGAGCGGTTAAGAAAAACTACTCTAAAAAGCTGGAAAAACTGTTTTCAGCCAATGACCCTGCTTCAGAGTGGAAAGGCCTGAAAGACATTACAAACTACAAGATGCCATCCCCCAGCACTGAGGTGAATCAAAAACTTGCTGAAGACCTGAATGAGTTTTACTGTAGATTTGAAACCCCTGGTCTCACACTTCACATCGTCGTGACCATCTCTCTACACAAACATTAACACCTCAACCACACTTTTCCCCCTCCTGCACTTTGGATCAATGAAGATAATGTGCATCAGGTCTTCGGGAAACAAAAGAGAAGGAAAGCACCAGGCCCAGACCAAATGTTCCACAATCATCCCCATTCCAAACAAACCCCAAATCACAAGACTGAATGACTATAGACCTCCTGCAGTTTGCTTACAGAGCAAACAGGTCTGTGGATGATGCAGTCAGCATGGTACTGCACTTCATCCTGTAGCATCTGGACAAATCTGGGACTTATGTGAGGATCCTGTTTGTGGACTTCAGTTCGGCCTTAAACACTTTCATCCCAAAACTCCCCCGGACCAAACTAACCAGACTCTTTGTTCCTAGCTCTATCTATCACTGGATCACCAGCTTTCTGACAGACAGGCAACAGCTATTGAGACTGGGGAAACTCATGTCAAACAGCCACACCATCAGCACTGGTGCCCCTCAGGGATGCATTCTCTCCCCACTGCTCTTCTGCCTGTACACCAACGACTGCACCTCTACTGACCCCTCTGTCAAGCTTCTGAAGTTTGTGGATGACACTACAGTCATCAGCCTAATCCAGGACAGTGATTAGTCTGCTTACCGACAAGAGGTTGAACAGCTGGCTGTCTGGTGCAGTCTTAATAACCTGAGCTTAACACACTCAAAACTGTGGAGATGATCGTGGACCCCCCCCCCCCCCAGCATTCCCCCCACTCACACAACAGCACTGTGGCTGCAGCAGAGTCATTCAGGTTCCTGGTGGGCACCACCATCTTTCAGGACCTGAAGTGGGACAATCACACTGACTCCATTGTTATAAAGGCCCAACAAAGGTTGTACTTCCTTCACCAAGGAGGTTCAACTTGCCACAAGAGATGCTCACAAAATCCCCCATCAATCACAAAAAGCTCACCCTTCAAGAACTATATATGTCCAGAGTGAGGAAATTTGCTCAGAAATCTTTTCCCTTACATATATTGTATACCACCCATCTTAGACCATCCCTTATGTCAGAATGGCCGAGTGGTCTAAGGCGCCAGACTCAAGACACATCCCCCTTCTCAGTTGCTGAGGTTTCTGGTCTTCAAATGGAGGCGTGGGTTCAAATCCCACTTCTGACAATGGGTCTTCGGGGAAGTCGTGGCCTAATGGTTAGAGAGTCGGACTCCACCTTCAATACCACGACTTAGGTGCCCTTGAGCAAGGCACTGAACCCCCAACTGCTCCCCGGGCGCCGCAGCATAAATGGCTGCCCACTGCTCCGGGTGTGTGTTCACGGTGTGTGTGTGTGTGTGTGTGTGTTCATGGTGTGTGTGTGTGTGTTCACTGCTCTGTGTGCGTGCACTTTGGATGGGTTAAATGCAGAGCATGAATTCTGAGTATGGGTCACCATACTTGGCTGAATGCCATGTCACTATTTTTTCACTTTTACATCTTACTCTATATTCCATAGATATCACACCTGTACTGTACATACAATTTTTGTCACACGTGTGGGCATGTTTTTGTGACATATAAGGACACAACTCTGTATAATCGGTATGACACAGGTATTACAAGGAGAGGGTGACTTATGAGGACATAACCCATGTCCCCATTTGTCAAAATGCTTATAAATCATACAGATTGAGTTATTATTTTTTTTTGAGAAAGTAAAAATGCAAAAAGTTTCCTGTGAGGGTTAGGGTTAGGTGTAGGGTTGGTGTAGGGCCATGGAATATACAGTTTCTACAGTATAAAAACATTACGCCTATGGGATGTCCCCACTTTTCACAAAAACAAATATGTGTGTGTGTGTGTGTGTGTGTGTGTTAAAACTTTCCACAGCTTTAAATTACGAAAAACAAAAATGTGGATACCATTGTTATTTTCCTTCACCATTGTAAAAGGTTTGTTTGGGGCTTGATTTAAGATCACATGTTTGAGAATGAGAAATTAAATTAATAATGTAACCAAAGTTAACAAGATTTACAATGAGTCCTTTTTGAGTGTGTTCTCTTGCAGACTAGACTGTGAATTCACCATAAATCACTCTATTTTTATGGGTGCATATATTTTTTTTTTCTTTCTACGACATACTTTTACTACTGCTTTCTCAAACTTCATACAAAACAAAAGAAAAACAACATGACTCGTTATCAGTTTTTATTCAAAATCCCATAACTGTCTGAAAGCAAATGTTCAGAAAAGAAAGAGAAGCTCACAAAGATGGAGAGGAGGGAGCGCCACAGGAAAGTTCCACATGCAATCTTTTTTGTTTGTTTGTGAGTGTAAATGCAGTTGTGATGAAATATTGATGCTCCCTTCCAAGCTGTCTTGTAAGTCATCTCCGTTCTTTCAGGCTTTCCATCTGTACCACCTGAGGAAGAGGACGGGAACGCCGAGCTGTCAGGAGAGATGAGCTCACGTTCTCTGCGGCAACCTGTCAAATGCGACACATCCTCTTCAAGAACAGACACAAGAGCAAACTTCCGCTACTCCTCGATCTTTGTCTCTTTATCTGTGCCATTATACTATATTTCTTTCTTTCTATCTTTATCTGTTTTTCTCCTTTACGTTTCCTGTTTGAATTGTAGGAATTGTAGGAATTGTAGGATAGCTATGGCAGAGTTGTGCAACAGAGGCATCCATCATTTGTAGGTAATGAACATTTTTAATTGAAGTGACTCATCAAAAACAGTTCACCTTGCTCATTAAGGCACAAACAGTTTTATAGGAAGGGGCCATCGTTTTTTTATTCTCTCGGAAGAAACACTAGTGCTAGTTCTGGCTTATTTTGTGCACTGGGTGACATAAGACCAAAGCAGAAAACACCAGATATTATATATGTAAGGCATTCTCATTTTAATTTAGTTTAAACTTGTACTTAAACTACAACTGAAAAAAAGACAAACACTACAAAATCACAAAAACTTTAAGTAAAATTACGATGAAAACTAAAATGTATACATTTTATGCAAAATATTAATAAAAACTATAAATCTCGGTGATGCTTAAATAGCATTATATTATATTTTAAGTATATTTAGCTATATTATTGTTATATTTTGCTTTTTGAGAAACGGAGGGGGTTTGTTCGACACTATGGAAAGTAAATGATCTGTGGAAAGTGCGACTCATTTGGCCTTATCCAATTTATATTTATGTAAAAGAGTGATTTCTGCTATATTATTTTACCTTATTTGTTTGCTTTTTTCTGGGAAGTATATTAATATAAAATGGACAAATACAAATGTGCATGAAGTTTCTGAAAAGTGTCAGATGGAATGAAATTGTCATTGACCTTTTAGGAGTTAACTGTAAATTATAAATGAAAACATACTGTAACTTTTAGAAAAACACCATCTATTGAAACTAAGCCGCAAAAAACATCTCTTTCTGATCTTTCAGTCACATATGTCGCCGTCTTCAGGAAATTCAGGACAGAATAAAGATAGACATACAGTACAGGTTTGGAACAACATAATGGTGAGTAATTCTTGTCCATTTTAAAATAAGAACAAAATATGTATTTTCAGAATAAATGCTGATACAAATATAAATCAATGAGAAACGAACAAAAAAATGACATACTTGTTCACATACTTCAGCTCTCCTGACATCTCTCTATTTTCTTTGTTTGTGTTCTCTGTTATATTACTGTCGACTATCATTTGCAAAGTGTTGTCTGGCATTTGTGCTTTTCTCTATTGGCTTTGCATGCTTGGCTAGCTGCGTTTGAACCTCTCAGCAGAAGAGACCTAGGCCTTTTTTAATAAGGTCCCTCATGAGAAATATTCCTCATCTGAGCAGGAGCATGTCTAGAGGGCAGTTAAAAAAGAGAAATAGAAGAGGTAACAGAAATAAAAAGATGAGGAGATATAGACAGAAAGGAGGAGAGACTGATGAAGGAAGGGCAAGAACGTGATGCGTGATTGAGTTTGTGCAGTCTGCCTCTATGAGAGGTGAGAGCTGCTCTATCAGGGGACAGGAAAAGGCATTCAGAGTGTGACATGTGGGCGACACTGACATCTGTCATGCAACCTTTGGCAACACTTGCAATAACCCTCTCCATTCCAGAGAGTACGAGACAAAAAGAGACTTTGAAATGAGAGGGATTTGCAGAGTACTGCAGTTGTGATGCACAAGTTCAAGGGGTGCAGTGCTCACAGGGACACAGCTCTGAATCCAATCAAATCTGCCCTGTCTAAATAAATCAATTCATAAAGCCTCGAAATTAGAAAATAAATAAGTAAATAAAAATGTTTGAAAAAATGTAAAAAAATGTTGAAATATTTCCCTTGCTTTTGCATTTCCCAATTCTGTGGTGTTCACATTTGACACTTTGTGTTCCTTATAGGACAAAAGAATCCCTTCCTAATTCATGAAAATTGAGAGGGGGAGGAGGGCTCCTGTCAGGAGGGAGACATGGAGCGCTGGTCAGTATATCAGGGAGTTTTAATTAACAGCTCAGTGATGAGGATTGAAGCAGCCCTCATGCCGTTTACCACTCTACAGGACCAGATCAAACCAAATTCACAGCAGCGGGGTGAGTCTGAGAGTATCTGAGTGTTCAGAATGTACCATCTTGTACTAGTAGTAGTAGTTGCAGTAGTTTTATTGGATTAGTATTATATTAATAATAATAAGACTCTGGCTGTAGTAGTACTTTTACTTGTTTACATCATCATCATCATTATTATATTCATAATAATCATAGTTTGAACAACAAAAACTATAATAAGTGTATCCAGATAGAATCATATTAATATGAATAATAATACTTTAGTTGTAGTTTTATTTATTACAATTATTGTTATTATTAACATTATTGTAAAAGAAAAGTAACACTGTAAAGTAAAGTCCGAACTCTGACTGAAAAAGGTTTAAAGTCTGTTCGTTTAAAATCTTCCGTGAAGTATTACTAATTCTCATAGTAGTACACTATTGTCCAGTCAGTCTAAATGGCTTAAACAGTAAATAACGCCACCTCCCTTGACATCTCTCTCGTCTTTCTCTCTCTGATAAACAGCTCCACTCAGCCATCTATTAAAGACTGGCGCTGAAATCAGGAGCATTTGCATATGGTAATTATTCTGTGAATCAGGCTACCTTTATTACTACCACAGATATCTGTGTCAGCAGACACACATACATCACTGCATCAAGGACATACAGTATGTGTTTATCTACATTAGTGGACGGTCTAGTAGAGGAGGATGGAGGAGACACATACATACATCCATACTTACAGCACATTGTATTGTAATACACCTGTTTGTTTATTTATTGGGAGATTTGTAGTGCCACTAGAATTACTGCATTCATGAATGCTGTCTTCAAATGTCTGTCATTAAGAAGAGGTTTTCTTATTCAAAGCTGTACTTTTGTGCTTGTTGCACATTTATTATGCAATAAGATTGCAACAAGAGGCTGTGATATGTTGTGAATATAGTCAATGTAAATGGCTTGCAACATCTTCAGCCATGAATATATCACAACAGAGCACAGCTGGGTCTTATTGCTTTTATAAAACGTTTATTAGAATATAAATATTTTGGACACATATTGTACTTAAAATATCTAGAATAGTTTGTAATATACAAATTCATCATTATCATATTTTTAACTTTACATCATTGCTATCAGGCTCTGTGAATCCTCTATACATAGTTGTGGCAGGGGGGGTGTGGTTTAGCGAAGTCTGCAGCGGGAGAGAAAATCAGGAGACGAGCGGTAAGTTAGTGGTTTGGGCAAAAACTATCAATACCTGTCTCTTGTTTCAGTAATTGGCGCGGAAAGAGTATAAAATGCTAGGAGAGACTGAAGCAGTCGAGAGAGAGACCGGAAACGGAACCGGAACGAGTAACCCGGAAGTGTTGTGCGATCGTGTCTGTGTTGATGTCCGAGTAAAAGTCACCATTGGTGTTTATAAAGAGTTTGAGTTAATAAATTCGTCAGCAGTCCAGCCGACCCCTTTGTCCTCTTCCTTTCCTCTCACGAACTTACTACACTGGTGCCGAAAACCCGGGAAAGGAAGAAGGAGTGCCGCTGCTATGCAGAGTCCCTCCTCTACACCATTTGCGGACGTCATTTCATCCCTCGCGGCCCTACATCAGGAGCAACACCAGGCCCTGCTGGACTTGAGAACGGATCAGAGGAGTGGCGATTCTACGCCATCCTTCAAGCCCAGCAGGAGGACCGCGAGAGGTTCCGGAGCTGGATCGACCGGGAGGTTCGCGCCGAGGCCACGGGACCGCCCGCAGTTCCCGCTCACTTACCCCTCCACAAGATGGGACCACAAGACGACCCAGAAGTATTCCTAGAACTGTTTGAAAAATCAGCGGAAGCGTGCGGCTGGCCCCGCGACCAATGGCCAGTCCGTCTGATACCCCTGCTCTCGGGCGAGTCCCAGGTGGCCGCACAACAGCTACCGGTGACGAACCTCCTAGTCTTCGACGACCTAAAGAGGGCCATCATTCAGCGCGTCGGCCGGACCCCAGAGCAGCATCGCCAGCGGTTCCGTTCCCTGGACCTGGGGGAATCCGGTCGGCCCTTCGCGATGGCCCAGCAGCTCCGGGACTCCTGCCGCAAGTGGCTACTGGCCGAGGGGAGTGACGTGGAACACCTCAATGACCTCGTGGTGCTGGAGCAATTCATCGCTCGGCTACCAAAGAAAACAGCCGAGTGGGCGGGATTGACCAAGGGCGTTACGCGTTACGCCCCGTCCTTGGAGTATCCGGCGGTCCCGATTGTTATTCAATTCCAGGGACAAAATCATAGTGTGGAGGTGGCGGTTAGTCCCCACCTCTTGCATCCGATAATTTTGGGAACGAATTGGCCCGCGTTTACTGTTTTATTGGGGTCATTATGTGCGGATGCCTCTTGGGGAAATAAGGCACGGAACGAGGCTGCGTGGGTGCAGGTGGGAGAAACTGAGCCAGGACCGCTGGGTTCTGCTTCAGGGGAACCGAGCGAAATCGAACGTGATGACTTTCCCCTGGAGCAGTCTCAGGATGAGACATTAAAACACGCTTTTCAGTGACCCAAGACGCTCGGACAAAAGTGAATACAACCCAGTTGTTGATTCCGAAGAGCCGCATGGAAAAGCATTTCCCTGCGGCTCTTCGGAATCAACAACTGGGTCATTCTAATCCTATGGCGGGCCATTTGGGACAGGCAGCAACACTGAATCGCCTCATGACCCGTTTCTTTTGGCCGGGCATTCACGACAATGTGCGCAGGTGATGCGCATATTGTCCAGAATGTCAGTTGGTGAACCCACCGGCCGCCCCAAAAGTGCCTTTGCGCCCTCTTCCCTTAATGCAGGTCCCCTTCGAGAGAATTGGTATGGACATCGTCGGGCCATTAGAGCGATCTGTACGGGGACATCGCTTTGCATTAGTCATAGTTGACTATGCAACACGATATCCTGAAGCAGTGGCCCTCCACAACATTTCCGCTAAGAGTGTTGCGGATGCCCTGTTTCGTCTTATCTCCCGGGTGGGGGTTCCGAAAGAGATCCTCACCGATCAGGGCACGGCGTTTATGTCACGTACGCTACGCGAATTGTATGGATTATTGGGCATTAAATCGATTCGAACTAGCATCTATCACCCACAGACCGATGGCCTGGTCGAACGGTTTAATTGCACACTTAAATCCATGATCCATAAATTCGTTCAAGAAGAAGCCAAGAATTGGGATAAGTGGCTAGAGCCCTTGTTATTCGCTGTGCAAGAGGTCCCACAAGCCTCCACTGGGTTTTCCCCCTTTGAGCTTCTCTCTGGACGCCAGCCCCGAGGGGTGCTGGATGTACTGAGAGAAACTTGGGAGAACTTACTACAATAGTTTATTTATTTTTTTCTCCAGTAAAAAAACAAATCTTGTCTGAATCAAGAAAGAAAAATGCACAGATGAAGTACCTTTTACAAGTGAAAACAGTCTTAAATGCTCCTAAACAAATATGTCGGTGGACTCAAGTGATGTAGTGCAAAATTTCTCCAAATCTGTCCTGATGAAGAAACTAACTCATTTACATCTTGAATGGCCTGAGGGTGAGTACATTTTCAGCAAATTCTCATGTTTAGATGAACTCTTCCTTCAAATAACTGACCATCAGACTGTTTATACCAGTGTAAAGATGTGGTCAAACACACAACAGTGCATTTCTAGGAACTCTTCACTGTGCATATATCACACACGTACATATAAAAGGATGTATTTGCAGTCATTGTCACTAATGGTGTTTGCTGTGTGTGACTGGAGACGGTCTGATCATTTACTGACAACATCATTATCCGGAGCTTATTGATCCTGTCATACTGCTGGGAACAACAGCACACACACACACACACACACACACACAGTCAGTCACTGCTTCGTTTTAATTAATAATTAAAGCAACACTGTTCATTTCAGAAATTGTCAGTAAACATCTTGCTCATGTTTTTATTGTCGTCAGTGTTAAACACAATCATTACAGACCAATGCCAAACCAAGACACAATATTGTATGTTCTGCTGTGACCTGACTTCAATATCAGCAGAAGTCAGGTCGCCTGCACTGTTGTGTGACCATCAAATCACTGGCCTGCGGTGACTATCCATTCAAGTTTCATGCAATGAAGGCATTTGTCAGAAAGCATCATTTAGACAAAGCTTTTTCATAGATTTTTGTTTTGTAGTGTTGTCTGTGTCATTTGAGACTTCAATAATAATTTAATATAATAAAAGTTCAATTTATGTAAGGCATAATGTACAGTCATTTCGGGTATTATTACAAAATAAATCCAGACAGGGTGATCAGAGCCATGCAATACTCGCATGTCTATACTCACTGAGAAGACATAACATTATTGTGGCAGAGGAGTGAGGCACTGGATTGACAAAAAATATATATAAAAAAAAATCACTGTATTTTTGACGTCCCAAAATGTCCTAAGATAAAAAGTTGTGTGTGGTTTAGCAAGGTGTGTTGCCTGTAAAATGTTGTTTGTAGCAAAGTGGAATTAGATTAAATTAATTTATTAATTTATATTAGGAATTTTGTAAATATAATTAACTGTGCAATATGAAGCATTACATGTGGTTAACATTAAATAATCAACATACGTAATTATTATGGTTATTAGTTAAGAGTGTAGCTCTGCTTTTATTAATTTAGAAGTATATAATATGCATCATATTATAAGGTGTAGCATAACAGCTGTTTGGTTTTCAGCACGTAAAAGAGGCCCACATGTATTCGTCACCAGGGTAACGCCTCACTGGACCTATTATGGGATTGCGTTGCTTTAGAGTCTGTCCGAGTCCTATATTGTCTCAGCGTTGTCGCTTGAAACCTGTGCTCATGGGACTCCAATCCAGCAGTCTTACTATTAATACACACCGGAGAGTTTTACTAACATTCATTTACTTTCTCTCTCTTTCTCATTCTGTCTATTCCACCTAGACTTGTATCTTTGAGATTTAGAAGCTCTCTAATTTTTTCTCTCTCTTGCCACTATGAATATATTCACCTATATTTGTATTCTGCACCATCTGCTATCACTATAACACGTTTTTAGAAATTTTATTGGAAAGATAATGTCAAAGTTCTTAATTCATAAACATGTTAATTGTTTAATAGTAAAACAATTTTATATTTAACAAGTGAATACACATGTGAATGTGTAAATTGTTAGGCACTAAATTAAATGTGATGTGTAAGGCTTTTCTTGGTTATGTTTCTTACTTTTGTTATCACCTATGCACACTTGGGATGCATGCTCATTATAGTTTGTTTGGTGTTGGTAGATTTAAAAAAAAAAAAGAAGTCTCTTATGCTCATCAATGTTGTATTTATTTAATAAAAAAACACTGTTTTAACAGTTATGTTGTGAAATATTATTGCTATTCATAAAATGCAAATCTTTACTCATTACTCCAGTCTTCAGTGTCACATGATCCTTCAGAAATAATTCTAATATGCAGTTTTGCATCTCAAGAAACATTTCTTTTTATTGTCAGTGTTGAAAACAGTTGTGCTTCTTTATATCTTTGTGGAAACCATGATTTAATTATTATTATTATATATTTTTTTCTGGATTCTTTCAAGAAATGAAAGTTCAAAAGAACAGCATTTACTTCAATTAGAAAGACCTTTTCTATCATTTTGATAAAATGTAAAAATGAATCGCAGCTATTTATTGTACCACCTGCATCATTTATGGAGGAATTGGTTTATTAGTGTATTTAAAATTACAAAGGAAAAGCTCAAGTAGGTTTGTAAATTAACATTGTACAAATTATATAAGAATGTCAGCACTTTTTTTGTGCAGTCTTGTGTTTGTGTGCAGTCACTGATTTCTCATCCCTTTTTTTAATCTGTTTTCTTATTTATTTGCACACTCTTGTTTATGCTCTCTCTATCCTCTTGCACTCCGTTAGTTCTTGGATCTCTCTCTGATTCTCTTTCTTTCTCCTCTAAATGGGAGAGAGGAGAGCTCGTGGCCTATATAGAAATCCCAGTGGGAGTGTATGAATCGCAGATCCTCTCTGACTAGCTGTTTTGTCATGTTTTATATCATTCAACTAATAAAAGGCAACTCCGTTTACTAACGACCCAGCATCCCATAAGAGCATTGTTCTAAATGTACTGCAAACACAGTTGTTTGCTTCAGAACATGTTCTCTCTTTTCCCCGATTTCCCCTTCTTTGCGCAAATTGCAGTCACGCTCTCTTTCTTTGTCTTGCTCTCTGATTTTCTCTCTCGTTAAAGTGCAGTACTGAGATAAAGTGTAATTGAAGAATACTGAGCTACAATCCTGCCAGATGAGGAGATTTGGCTCTGGAGAAAGACATCTTTAGAAACATGCTCTTTTGCAGTGGAATTATCTTGTCATTTAGTATGTACAACGGTTGTGTGAGTTTTGCGCCATTTCCTGATTGGCTGGCTTTTCATTCCTCCAGGGCATGGTCAAGATCCGCTTTCTGAAATGGGCTTTATGTAGTTTGCCCTGATTATTTGCAAAGAGAAAAAAAATATTTCTGAAAGATGTTAAACAATATTCCGTCATTCACAGAGGAAAGTTGTCTTGCTCTTTCATGGCTGAGGAGATATAATGGAGTTCTCAGTTATGTTTACTTTAAGCTTGCTGTTTGTTTCAGATGTTTTTCCTATTTTATATGCATATTGATATATGTACGCTACCTGTCAAAAGTTTGGGGTCACTTAGATTTTTTATTATTATTATTATTATTATTTTTAATCAGCAAGGATGCATTAAATTAATCAAAAATGTTTTATTATATATATATATATATATATATATATATATATATATATATATATATATATATATATATATATATATATATATATATACAACCCGAATTCCGGAAAAGTTGGGACGTTTTTTAAATTTTAATAAAATGAAAACTAAAGGAATTTCAAATCACATGAGCCAATATTTTATTCACAATAGAACATAGATAACGTAGCAAATGTTTAAACTGAGAAATGTTACACTTTTATCCACTTAATTAGCTCATTTAAAATTTAATGCCTGCTACAGGTCTCAAAAAAGTTGGCACGGGGGCAACAAATGGCTAAAAAAGCAAGCAGTTTTGAAAAGATTCAGCTGGGAGAACATCTAGTGATTAATTAAGTTAATTGATATCAGGTCTGTAACATGATTAGCTATAAAAGCTTTGTCTTAGAGAATCAGAGTCTCTCAGAAGTAAAGATGGGCAGAGGCTCTCCAATCTGTGAAAGACTGCGTAAAAAAATTGTGGAAAACTTTAAAAACAATGTTCCTCAACGTCAAATTGCAAAGGCTTTGCAAATCTCATCATCTACAGTGCATAACATCATCAAAAGATTCAGAGAAACTGGAGAAATCTCTGTGCGTAAGGGACAAGGCCGGAGACCTTTATTGGATGCCCGTGGTCTTCGGGCTCTCAGACGACACTGCATCACTCATCGACATGATTGTGTCAATGACATTACTAAATGGGCCCAGGAATACTTTCAGAAACCACTGTCGGTAAACACAATCCGCCGTGCCATCAGCAGATGCCAACTAAAGCTCTATCATGCAAAAAGGAAGCCATATGTGAACATGGTCCAGAAGCGCTGTCGTGTCCTGTGGGCCAAGGATAATTTAAAATGGACTTTTTCAAAGTGGAATAGTGTTTTATGGTCAGACGAGTCCAAATTTGACATTCTTGTTGGAAATCACGGACGCCGTGTCCTCCGGGCTAAAGAGGAGGGAGACCTTCCAGCATGTTATCAGCGTTCAGTTCAAAAGCCAGCATCTCTGATGGTATGGGGGTGCATAAGTGCATACGGTATGGGCAGCTTGCATGTTTTGGAAGGCTCTGTGAATGCTGAAAGGTATATAAAGGTTTTAGAGCAACATATGCTTCCCTCCAAACAACGTCTATTTCAGGGAAGGCTTTGTTTATTTCAGCAGGACAATGCAAAACCACATACTGCAGCTATAACAACAGCATGGCTTCGTCGTAGAAGAGTCCGGGTGCTAACCTGGCCTGCCTGCAGTCCAGATCTTTCACCTATAGAGAACATTTGGCGCATCATTAAACGAAAAATACGTCAAAGACGACCACGAACTCTTCAGCAGCTGGAAATCTATATAAGGCAAGAATGGGACCAAATTCCAACAGCAAAACTCCAGCAACTCACAGCCTCAATGCCCAGACGTCTTCAAACTGTTTTAAAAAGAAAAGGAGATGCTACACCATGGTAAACATGCCCCGTCCCAACTATTTTGAGACCTGTAGCAGAAATCAAAATTGAAATGAGCTCATTTTGTGCATAAAATTGTAAACTTTCTCAGTTTAAACATTTGCTATGTTATCTATGTTCTATTGTGAATAAAATATTGGCTCATGTGATTTGAAAGTCTTTTAGTTTTCATTTTATTAAAATTTAAAAAACGTCCCAACTTTTCCGGAATTCGTGTTGTATATATATATATATATATATATATATATATATATATATATAAATGATGTTCTTTAAGCTTTCTATTCATCAAAGAATCTTGAAAACTGTATAACTGTTTCCACACAAACTGCAACAACAAACTGTTTCCAGCAATAATAAGAAATGTTTCTTGAGCAGCACATCAGCATATTAAAATGATTGAAGGATCATGTGACACCTGAAGACTGGAGTTAAGGTTGCTGAAATTTTTTAATATATTAAAATAGAAAACAGTTATTTTATTAATATTTTACAATATTACTTTTTTTATGTATTTTTTATCTAATAAATGCAGCCTTGGTGAGCATAAGATACTTCTTTCGAATTATTTTAAAAAATCTTACTGAACTGTAGTGTATATATTGGTATATCACTTATAAAAGCTGGACTCTGGTAAATTATTTATTCTTAACTTTGAATGGCATCAGGTGTTCTGACTTATGCCTCTTTAAAAAATATATATTATTTTATCTTTTCTACAGATATCCTGTTCAGGCCATTTCTTCTTGTTCAGGATTGTTAGAAAAGTTAGAGTGATTCTGATGCAGCTCTATTGTCCTCAGAATTCAAGGGGATTTACTTAAGGACACAAAGAGATAGACAAAAAAATAAGAGACCAGAGGAGAAAGAGGGAGAGTTTAGATGCAATCCGATCAATATGTCAGTCAAAGGCAGCTTTGATTTGTGTGTGTGTGTACAAAAAATTTAGGAGAATGCATACAAGAGCACTAAAACTAGGCAGAATTTCTCAGAACCTCAAATGCCCTCCTAATCCACCTAACCCGACACTGGCTGAACAGAGAAAATCTCACAAGTCCCTTAAACAGAGAATCTCTGCAAACACGGTTTCCACACCTGTCCCCATTTCCATTTGAAGCAGGTGTGGAATAAAATCGGTGCCTCTCTGTCCAAGTGACCCTGAGCTTCTCTCCTGTCTCAGCGGTGGTTTTAAAGAGAGCTCCGAGAGCTTTATTGCTAAGTGGGCCTCAGCACACTAAAGTGGCCGGTGACTGTGTTTAACAGGACCATTAAGAACAGACAGACCGATCAATACGGTGAGGGAACAGGAGAGAAAGGAGATGTGTAGTTAGTGCATGACTGTCCAGTGGTGTCTGCAAATCTTAAACACACCAATCCCTTTCTCATCCTATTATTCTTTAATATACCTGACTCTGCTACAATTAAACCAAACCCTCTCAGGGCATATTGCACATTGACTATAAAACTGAACATGCCAACATTTCTTTATGTTTGATTTGCAATCAGACATATCTTATATCACCTTATGAATTAAGAAAATTCCTTTCGAATTAGGGATAGTGCTTTAGTGATTAAACAATCCAAGTTGAGTTGGATTCATAGCCTAGCGGTTTCTATTCATGCATTTACCTCTATTTCTCAAATCAAATCATTGATCAATTCATGTATTTATACAGTTGTGGTCAAAGTTTTATATACATGCAGTCAGTTTAACCGTTCAGGACAAACAGCTGTCAGGAAAAACAACTATGGCTCCTCCAGGTACTGCAAAATGTAGGTACAATTTTGACTACAACTAGCTAAAATCAAATATAGTGACACATCTATAACATTTATGCTGTGATGTCATGGTGTTAATTCATGTAAAATGCAAGAACCAGTGAGATTTGATTTTGCTTATTATCCTTGGAGTTGTATGGATAACTTCTACACTACCTTTGTTTTTGTTTTTTTAGATCCCATTGACTTTTGTATGAGTTCAAATTCGGTTTTGCAGAAGAAAGAAAATGATAATTACTTGGAATGACATGATATAAATGATGATAGAACTTTCATTTTTAGGTGACCTATTCCTTTAAAGAGCCTTAAAGGCCTTGGGTTTGAAGGTCAAAGATAAAGAAAGAAAGAAATCTGGGTTGGTAACCAAATGATTGTAGGTTTAAACCACATAGGCCACTATTTTTGATAAACCACCATTGTGTCCTTGAGCAAAATACTTGCATACCCAACTTGCTCCATAGAGACAGTCTTTGTCATAAAAAAAGTAATGTAATTTGCTTTAAGATACAAAGATAAAGCAAATATAGAAACTGTTACAGTGTTGGCACTAGAGGTACTTTACACCATGATCCATGGTATAGTGGAACAGTAACTGTGCTGAAGTACGGATTACAGATCCTGGAAATACAGAAATGGTGATTATGCTGGAATGGGTTTCTAATCTAGTTTTGTGTAATGTCACTGTGTTTGGTAAGAACGTTATCTTGCAAATCCAAGAAATTGGCAAGACCCCAAGAAATGGCTTGATGAGTGCAGTTTTCTTCCTTGTGTTGACACATTTCTTATTGAAACAGGACTTTTACATATTTAAAGTGTGTATTGTGACATCCATCCGAATGAAATGCGAAAATTATAAGGTGGAGACTTGATTATATCCATCGATTGTTGATTGGATGGAGGTAGATATGAAAGCAAATTTGCAGTCAATTGTAAGAAAGGAGACAGGTTTAAGCAGACTAATGACTGGAAAAGTATTACATAAGTCATCAGTGAGAATTTCGAAAGATCAAGTTAAGAAATTTTTATTAAGATTAAGTTTTGATAAAATCGTGCAATGTGTTTTGTTCTGATTTTCCCAAAAGGGAAATACTTAAAAACAAAACAAATAGGCAAAAAATACTTTGTGGCCATTTTTTTACTGACCATAATGGCCTTTTCTTCTGTGGAAGCATTTGAAACTCTCTAAATTGTGTTTTAAGATGCTAGAGACTTCACCAGCACTACAAGCAAGCGTTTGTGTGTGTGCAAAAGAGACCGGGAAAGTGTGCCTGCCTGTTTGACTGTTTACGTGGAGTAGTAGAGCTGATATATTTATTTCTATCTCTCTCTCTTCCTCAGAGGGTGGTATGAAGCTGTGTTTGCCTGCGGCAGATCCCTCTGGCAGTCTCTGAAAGCTGCCATCTTCTTCTACCAGCCCTCCATTAGGCCTGTAAGGTGTGTCAGTCAGCACTCGTACACATGGGCTTATGGGAAGACTGCAGGGAAGTGAGGAGTGAACGGTAACTTGTATCACACACACACACACGACTCACCCACACATGCCAGCTTGTGTCAAATTAGGACAAGCAGGGGACAATTAAACTCTCTGTCTCTTACACACTCCCTCACACAAACACATATACACAAAGTTGGCTGTGGATGCAGTTGTCTCAGACCTCTTCCTCTTGTCTTGTCTCTTTCTCCAGGTGATTATATGTACTGACTACTGCAACTCTACAGTAACACAGTGTCCTAACTAGGCGCGATCAGCTGCGCTTCTAGACTGTTTACAGTAGGTGGCCACGGTGAAGAGTGTGTGTCATTTCAAACTAGGTGTATAAAATATTTCACTGAAAGCATATGACAACAGTAAGAGCGCAGTATAGATGCTGGTATGCATAAAATATGTGTTCTGCAGATTTTTTTTTTTTTTAAGAAGCAACTTGCATTGTATTTAAGCCATACATTTTAGAGATGTTGTTATAATATCATTTATACACTATTATAGTATGATATATATATAAGTTTATTTTTATTTCTGTTTTAGTTTCAGTAATATTAGTAACCGTATTTAAGCCTAAATTTATTTTTATTTCAATTTCTTTTTAATTAGTTTTAGTTTTTCATCCAATATTTATATTTTAATCTGCTTTATTTCAGTTACCGAAAACTATTTAAAATAGTTGTCGTTAACAATAATAACAATTTCTAAAAATCAAATCTATGACTTTGGTGTCGCTAGCACCATGTTCTTTTGTTTGAACTATAGTAATAATAAGAGCAATAAACTCAGCAATTACAGAGCCAGCATCTGTAGTGAAATGCACAGCTCCACCTGAGTTTGAGAACAATAACATTGTTCAGCCATATTCTGCCAAAGTCTGCTTACTCTACTTAAAAACACTTGCTGCCTTACAGATAGGGAAAAAAAAACATTGCGCTACCTCTGAAAAGTGGCTTACACCTGTGAGTTTGCTGAAAAGAAAAAATCTGTATGTCATCTCTCAGCAGGATATGTACAGTTCAGCTGATCATATGAACTTGAAGAAAATGTGCAATAGTTTGCTGAAGTTGATTTTAAAGGTCTTGTACTGTACCAATTGACCTAGACAAATTTTTGTATAAAGCGCTTTTTCAATATTAATTCTCATGTCCTTCCAAACCTGTATGACTTTTTTTCCTACATAGAACACGAAAGAAGATTTTCAGTGGAATGTTCATGCTGCTCTTTTGTGACAGTGACAGTGAATGGGGACTTTATTGTCACGTACGGTGTTACAGAAAACACAGGAGAGGGAACCAATTGCAGGTATGATGTTTATTTGAAGGGTAATCCAAAGGGGTAAACAGTCCAGGCAGGGTCAAAACCGGTGTATCCAAACGTAACATAAACAAGACACGAAGACAAGGTAAGGCAAGGCAAGAAGCGACGGACATGAATAACTCTAAACATTAAACAAGGACTCCGTAACACAGACTCAGACAGACCGGGTATAAATACACAGAAGGATAATGAGGGAACAGGAGACAGGTGGGGAACAATCAATTACTCAACAAGGAGGAAGGTGACCAAATAAGGGAACAGGAAGTGATAAGGTGACAGACACCGTGAGAAAGGAGGACATCTAGTGGAAACCCAGGGACACAACCCAGACACTGTGACAGTACCCCCCCTCTACGGAGCGGCTCCCAGACGCTCCACGACAGACACAAAACCGAGACCAGGAGGGAGGCGGACAGGTGGAGGCTCAGGTGGAGGGACGGAGGGCCAGAAAAGAAAAACATGGGGAACAGACACCGGAAGTGTGAACACCAAACAGGGAGACCAGGAGGGAGGAGGACCGGAGGAGGTTCAGGGGGAGGGACGGAGGGCCAGACTGACAGAGAGGAACAGGGACAGGAGTGAACACAAGAACAAAAAACAACATGAATCCCCCCCAGGGCGGAGCAGAAGACCACCACATCCTTGTGGTCGAGGCCAGAGTCCTCCAGGGCGGGGCAGAAGACCACCACAACCGTGTAGTCAGGGCGAGAGCCCCCCAGGGCGGAGCAGAAGACCACCACGTCCTTGTGGTCGAAGCCAAAGTCCTCCCGGGGGCGGAGCGGAAGACCACCACAACCGTGTGGTCAGGGCGGAAATCCCCCAGGGCGGAGCAGAAGACCACCACAGCCATTTGGTCAGGACGGAAGCCCCCCAGGGCGGAGCAGAAGACCACCACGTCCTTGTGGACGAAGCCAGAGTCCTCCAGGGCGGAGCGGAAGACCCCCACAGCCGTGTGGTCAGGGCGGAAGGCCCCCAGGGCGGAGCAGAAGACCACCACAGCCATGTGGTCAGGACCAGAGCCCCCCAAGGCGGAGCAGACCTCTGTGCGGCTGGACCAACGGGACGATGAAACTCTGGTAATTCCCTGGTGTCCTTACTGGACTCTAGAAGATTGGTGCTGGCCTGACACTGCTCATGAAGATCATTGGTGACTTGTACTTGCTCATGAAGATCATTGGTGACTTGTACTTGCTCATGAAGATCAATGGTGACTTGTACTTGCTCATGAAGATCAGAGGTGACTTGTACTTGCTCATGAAGATCAGAGGTGACTCAGTCCTTGAAGATCAGAGGTGACTTGACTCAGTCCTTGAAGGTCAGAGGTGACTTGACTCAGTCCTTGAAGATCAGAGGTGACTTGACTCAGTCCTTGAAGATCACCGGTGACTTGACTCAGTCCTTGAAGATCACCGGTGACTTGACTCAGTCCTTGAAGATCAGCGGTGACTTGACTCAGTCCTTGAAGATCAGCGGTGACTAGACCTGACTCTGGAGGATCAGCGGTGACTAGCCCTGACTCTGGAGGATCAGCGGTGACTAGCCCTGACTCTGGAGGATCAGCGGTGACTAGCCCTGACTCTGGAGGATCAGCGGTGACTAGCCCTGACTCTGGAGGATCAGCGGTGACTAGCCCTGACTCTGGAGGATCAGCGGTGACTAGCCCTGACTCTGGAGGATCAGCGGTGACTAGCCCTGACTCTGGAGAGTCCACTGGCACCTGACTCGACTCTGGAGAGTCCACTGGCACCTGACTCGACTCTGGAGAGTCCACTGGCACCTGACTCGACTCTGGAGAGTCCACTGGCACCTGACTCGACTCTGGAGAGTCTACTGGCACCTGACTCGACTCTGGAGGGTCAACTGGCACCTGACTCGACTCTGGAGGGTCAACTGGAACCTGACTTGACTCTGGAGGGTCAACTGGAACCTGACTCGACTCCGGAGGGTCAGCTGAGACTCTCATCCTGTGCAGCGGCGCTGGGCAAGCAGCCATCTTGGGCCATGACTCTGAACAGGCGGCCATCTTGTACTGTGGTGCTGGGCTGGCGGCCATCTGGGGTTATGGCGCTGGACTGGCGGCCATCTTGTACTGTGGTGGTGGACCGGTGGCCAATTTGGGCATTGGCGCTGGGTTAGCGGCCATCTTGTGCTGTGGCGCTGGACTGACGGCCATCTGGTGCTGTGGCGCTAGGCTGACGGCCATCTTGGGCTGTGGAGCTGAACCGGTGGCCAATTTGGGCATTGGCGCTGTGCTGGCGGCCATCTTGGGCTGTGGCACTGGAACGGTGGCCAATTTGGGCTTTGGCGCTGGGTTAGCGGCCATCTTGTGCTGTGGCGCTTGGCTGGTAGCCATCCTGGGCAGTGGTGCTGGACTGGTGGCCATCTTGGGTTGTGGCACTTGGCTGGTTGCCATCCTGGGCAGTGGTGCTGGGCTGACGACCAGAAGAGACGGGAGTGGCTGGGGCATCCCACTGAAGCCGATGCTGCAGGCAGCGCACGAATTCCCAGAATTCCAGTGTCTCTAACTGCGCCATCTCCTCCTGAGACACTGGATCATCCAGCCCGCCATTGAAATAGTCCTTGAGGGCCACATCGTTGTATCCCATGCCCTCGGCCAGGGACCAGAACACCTGAGCCAGGGCACCCACTTCATTTCCCTCTTGGCGGAGGGCGGTCAACCTAAGATACTTGGCTCGCCGCTCCGCCATCTTGGCTGGGGAACGGAAAAACGACATACCGCTGGTTCCTAGAAAGACGGAGTCCTTCTGTCACGTACGGTGTTACAGAAAACACAGGAGAGGGAACCAATTGCAGGTATGATGTTTATTTGATGGGTAATCCAAAGAGGTAAACAGTCAAGGCAGGGTCAAAACCGGTATTTCCAAACGTAACATAAACAAGGCAAGGCAAGGCAAGGCAAGGCAAGGCAAGGCAAGGCAAGGCAAGGCAAGGCAAGGCAAGGCAAGGCAAGGCAAGGCAAGGCAAGGCAAGGCAAGGCAAGAAGCGACGGACATGAATAACTCTAAACATTAAACAAGGACTCCGTAACACAGACTCAGACAGACCGGGTATAAATACACAGAAGGATAATGAGGGAACAGGAGACAGGTGGGGAACAATCAATTACTCAACAAGGAGGAAGGTGACCAAATAAGGGAACAGGAAGTGATAAGGTGACAGACACCGTGAGAAAGGAGGACATCTAGTGGAAACCCAGGGACACAACCTAGACACTGTGTCATTTATAGCTTTGTATGAAAATTACATTTTGTGTAATACTTTGTGTAAATTGCCTTTTATATATATATTTAAATAGAAAAATTATTTTAAATTGATTAATAATAATATGTCACAATATTATTGTATTTTTGAACAAATAAATGTAGCCTTGGGCAGCATGAGAGACGTCTTTCAAAAACATAAAAAAATACTGACCCCAAACTCTAAGGTGAAAATGTAGATCTATAAATATATCTCTAAAAACAAACAAAAAAATAATTGTGTGCAGGAGTGTGATATGGTAAGCTTGAATATGCAGAAGTCGAAATGAGATTTGAGAGCCCGTTTTTTAGTGAACACCATATTTTTCAGTCTGTACATACAGGTTTGCAATGCCATGAAAGTGGGTAAATGATCATATTTAAATGAGTATTTTCATTTTTGTGTAAACTATCTCTTTAAAACAGTGTACACAAGCACAAAAAAATTGAGACTATTTTGATTAGTTTTCCTGCCTGAAGTATGTGTGGGCGGTGTAAATAAGTGCAGTATTTGTTTGCCATTACTCTTTCAGAGCCAGTACATCAGGAGTCAGCCATAACAATGCATACGAGTTTCAAATCAAAAACTTTTGAATCCTCTTCACACATTTATAGAATTTCTACAGTCTCAACACTCAAACTCTTGAAAGATCTCACTCTGTATCCATCTGTGTGTCTCTCTCAGTCTCTTTTTCTCTCTTTCCCTGCGGAGGAGGCCTGCCACATTTCTCCTCTATCTTGTTCTTTACTGTTGTTCATGGATGTGGGGGCAGTACAGTATCAGATAACTTTATCCTGGGCCAGTGCCAGTATTTTGCGCACGCAAATGCGTGCACATACACACACACCAGCTGTGTGGGTGACTTGGCTCCCAGGCAACGGCAGGAGGTCAGGTAGTCCTTTGCATGGCATGCTGGGAGTGTAGGAGTGAGGGGGTGTGTGACAAGTTATTTCAGCTTTTGTTTAAAAACGTGCAACAGTTTTGCTAAATGTCCAAAACGAGTCGCGCAGCAGTAACTGTGGACTGTCGTCAAGTTGAATGCTTCAACTTTGTGCTGCAGCTCTGGATTGAAAGTTATGACTTGTCATCTTTCCAGCAGGATGAAGAAAAGACAAGATGAAGACTATTGCATTCATTTTGAACCGGATACTCTGTCAGATGGCTTGAGTTCTTTACGAAGTCTTTGTAATAATCCATCACGCAGTACTATCACGCTGATATATGACTTCCATTTCGTCCACTACATAAGCCTTGTTGGTCACACAAGGTTCATATGGCGTTGTCAGCTTTGCTTTTAATTATCGAAACCTCCCATGATCCCGCTGTTCACATCTCCCTAAATATTGATTTTTCTGCAGCACAGCTAAATCAGTCAGTGCATTCAAAGCATTGATTGTGGGTGGTAAAAATTGGCCAAAAAAAGGTACGCATTGTTTCCATTACCATGACAACCATTCTCTACAAAAATGTATTTGGCCCTCAGGTCAGATTTGGATGGGGATTCGGAGAGATCGTGGAGAACAGGATGATTTTACTCAGTCTTGCCCAAAGCAACGTCACATCTTTGAGTTCAAAGATGCTAATTTGAATTTTTAAATTATATTATTTTTTATTTAATTATATTTATAAAGCTCCTTTTAATTAGCATATTCAGTACAAATATTCCATGTAGTTGCACAGTTAATATAAGGCCAAAACAATCTGATATATATATTATATTATTATATATATTATATATATATATATATAAATACAATAATTGGTCACACCACAGGGCACATTAATCATGCAAATCTGAATAAAAATGTATATATAGGAATAAATATTTCACATTACAGAAGTAAAAGGTAATTTTATCAAGAATACACAGTTGAAACCTCAGGAATCATGAAGTTTCACTAAATTGTGGTTAATTAATTTAATGCATCAACACTCCCAGTTCCTGTTAATAAAAAAAGGTTTGAAAACAAGCAGCAATGCTTTATATATGTACTGAAAAATGGTGAAGATACTAGAACATACTAGAAATACTGGAAATATGTTCAGCATTGTTTCTATATGAATAAATAACTATTATATGTATTTGGATATTGTGTTTAACAGTGTCAGGAGTCCAAGCAGTTCATTACCACTGATATAAACTGTTTCCTCTTAATTAATGTAAACTTAATTTTAAAATCACATTATATAAAAAACATTCTGTTGTATGGTCAGGGTTTTTCTTGTCTGAAATAGCATCTAGTTGCTTAAAGAAAACCCTTTAGCCTGGCAACCAGGGCTGGAGAATACCTCTAACTGCTCCTGACTGCCACCTGATGGCTGGGCCGAACACCTTCGTTTACTAGATTAATCATTGTGCGCTTAACAAAAGGAGCACAGTGTTACAGCAACGGCTCCAGTTCAAGAACAAGACAGTTCTACAAAGTGGCCTTTGTTAGAGGAGCCGCAGTTGGTTCAAGCATCCAAAAAAATAACAGATGGATTCAAGTCTTTGAGCCTTGGGCAACGAACACGTCCCATTAAGTTCTTTACTCTATCACAAACATATAAAAAAAGCCTGCAGCTGTCCTACTCTTCCAAACTCCATGTGTTGCTTTGGATTAATATACTCTTTCTGTCTCTCTGTTTGGGCTTTCTGGTCATGTCTCTTCACTCTTCTCTTCACTGTCTTCACTGAGGGACTGGCCGTAGCATGAAAGGAGAAACTGTCGTGAAGCTTTTGATGGCTATACACTAATTGCTGACCCTTACAGGTCCAATTAGAAGCTACATGCGCCCCACGCAGGCCCAAGGGACTACACATCCCAGCATGCCGAGCACTGACACTTTCAGAGTGACATGAACAAGACAGCAACCAGACATGCACTCTTTCTTCTTTTTCCCCACCATGCTTTTCTCCATTGTAAGTCACAGGCTAGTTTGTGAGGGCTGGGATGCACATCTAAGTGACTTTTTATGGGCTGCAGTCAGATGTAGCTGCAGTTGGAGTCTTTGGTGTTTTACTATAAACAGAGATGATGAAATTACAGTATCAATAGTTTTCGAAAGTACATGAACGGCCAGGCAGTTTTATTGCTGTGTCGCTTCTGATTATGAAAACAGAGCAGTAAAAGTGACTTTAAAAGTGAAATGGTGAAATAGGAATGTGCCTAAATTTCTGAAATACGTTCTGGAACTATCCAACTTATTTTTCAATGTGGAAGTGAATGTGCAAGACTTCAGGTTCATTAACCAATGTAGAGAAATAATGAGAAGATTATCAAAATACAGTAAACGGTAAAACTGTTTGCACTACAAACCGCGTTGCTCATAATTGAGATAATAAATTAAAATTACATGGTAAGACACTATCAAGCAGCAAAACGAGCTGTTGTGTATAGCTAAAAATATCTGAAAGCGAATGCCACTGGAAGCCTCGCACATTAAATTTACAAATGGCGGCACCCGCACTTATGGAAATACAGGTGCATTTCAATAAATTAGAATGTAATGGAAAAGTTCATTTCAGTAATTCAACTCAAACTAGTGTATTAAATAAATTCAATGCACACAGACTGAAGTAGTTTAAGTCTTTGGTTCTTTTAATTGTGATGATTTTGGCTCATATTTAACAAAAACCCACTAATTCAACCCACAAATCTTAACAAGTAAGAAATTTGAGAAAAAATTGGTATGGGCTCCTTTTGCTTTAATTACTGCCTCAATCCGGTGTGGCATGGAGGTGATCAGTTTGTGGCACTGCTGAGGTGCAGCAGAAGGAAGCATGAAGTGCTCCAAAATTTCTTGGTAAACAGGTGCAGTGACTTTACCAACACCAGCAGATGACATTGCGCCCCAAATCATCACAGACTGCGAAAAATTAACACTGGACTTCAAGCAACTTGGGCTATGAGCTTCTTCACCCTTCCTCCAGACTCTAGGACCTTGGTTTCCAAAATGAAATACAAAACTTCATGAAAAGAGGACCACTGGGCAACAGTCCAGTTCTTCTTCTCCTTAGCCCAGGTAAGACGCCTCTGACATTGTCTGTGGTTAAGCTAATTCCTTGAAACGTCTTTGTGTGGTGGCTCTTGATGCCTTGACCCCAGCCTCAGTCCATTCCTTATGAAGTTCACTCAAATTCTTAAATCGATTTTGCTTGATAATCCTCATAAGCCTGCAGTTCTCTCGTTTGGTTGTGCATCTTTTTATTCCGCACTTTTTCCTTCCACTCAACTTTCTGTTAACATGCTTGGATACAGCACTCTGTACAGCCAGCTTCTCTGGCAATGAATGTTTGTGGCTTACCCTCCTTGTGAAGGGTGTCAATGATCGTCTTCTGGACAACTGTCAGATCAGCAGTCTTCCCCATGATTGTGTAGCCTAGTGAACCAAACTGAGAGACCATTCTGAAGGCTCAGGAAACCTTTGCAAATGTTTTGAATTGATTAGCTGATTGTCATGTCACCATATTCTAAATTTTTGATATATTTGTTATGTCTAATTTGTTAAATCATTTATTAAATGTGAGCCAAAATCATCACAATTAAAAGAACCAAAGACTTAAACTACTTCAGTCTGTGTGCATTGAATTCATTTAATACACAAGTTTCACAATTTAAGTTGAATTAATGAAATAAATGAACTTTTACAAGACATTGTAATTTAGATAGAGTTGCACCTGTAATAAGGTGGATACAAATTTGTTGTTGCACTTTTTAAGAAAATTATATAATGCTATGATATAATTTTTCTGGAAGATAACATAATATATATATGTTATCTATATCTATTACTATACATCTACAATATTATATTATATTATATATATATATATATATATATATATATATATATATATATATATATATATATATATATATATATATATATAATATTGTAGATGTATAGTTAACTTGTAGTGAAATGCCTTTATTAATATAATAAAAATATAAGTACATTAAAGATTATTGCTACTATTACATTTCTATAAATTCAAAACTTTAGATCAGTTGTTTACCTCATTATAGCAGACTTTATTATCCTATATTATAATATAATATATCATCCTATGTTATAGCCGTACCTTGTAAACACAACTTTGTTTTCTGTTGGATTTATAAAACCAATCCACTGTGACTCTTAGAAGTAATGTAGTAGTCAACCAATCACATTAAAGCTTGTCCATTTGAGAAAGTGCTTGCTTTTTTAGTGACACATCCATCAGACAGTTGTGAGTGGGCCGGAGAAGGGCTGTGGCATGACGTTGATAATAATTTGGTGGAGCCATGCTGATGGACCTTTCCTGGTCCTGTCTATCTGCAGTGTTGATCTAGCGGTCTCTAGCAGCCCCATATGGATCCCATTATGCCTCGGCTCTGTCAGAGAGGAATTACAGGGCATCAGGCATGAGAACATGATGACCGTATCAAAACGTTGTCATGTCCTCTCCGCAGAGCTCTGATGTGGTACGCAGACGTGCTCTGACGTTGTCCCAGATTGCATGGTCGCTGTCCACCCGATTCACAGGCAAATAGCATTATGTCTCGTAGCCCTCACAATCTTTACATCACAGACAAGTCCTCAAGGCCTGGAAAAAAACAACTGCGTTCATAATAAAAGCAAACTAAAATTGTTCAAAGGAAATGCTTTTAGAAGTGTTGCGTGTAATTATTTGTCAAGCTTAGATACTCAAAGTCAGATACTTAGTTTCTCTATTAAAATCTAAAATGTTACTCTGTTATATCCAATCGTTTGAATTTGTACATCCATCTAATTTTTCATTACTAACTTAAGCTCTAAGGCTCTTGAAAAATTCATTCAAAGGACATTGTTTGTTGATTGATTCTCACTATGGAAAATTAATCCGAAATCGTATAGTTTAATCTTGAAATAACATAACTGATTGAGCCGTTGAAGCTCATGGGCTATTACATTATGTATAGATGATGAATTGTGCCGGCTATGTATTTTCCTCAGCAGTTAGTGGGAAAGACAGTGATGTTAGCTCACAAAAGGGAAAAGAGTTGAGAGATCAGCCCCATTTTCTTGCATTAACAAACACCTTGTTTAGTTTTCGTATGTTTACTGAGCGCCTGCACAATAATTCTCCTGACATTGATGCATCACCCTAGAAAAAAAGAAAAAGAAGCGGAATAGATAAATAACACAACAGCGACACAGCTCTGTAATCCCTTTTGTTTCGCTGGATTTGTGGTTCTTATACGCTAAAGCAAACAATTCCCTGTAAAAAAAAAATTGGCTTGGAACTTTCCACCTTCGACAAGCCCTTTACACCCGTGTGTGAGAAAAAGAGATATTTAGTGACTTTGATATGTAAAGCTACAAAATCTTACCTGAGGCTACACAATCATCTCTCTTCCACACTCTAGTCAAATCAGGAAAGAGAGCGAGAACAAAAGAGATAGGATAGGACACCAAAGAGCAATGCAAATCTCGCTTTCTGATGAGAACAACAAGGGGGGGGGGGGATAAAAGGAGTGAAATCATGGATGAAGAGAATAAAGGGAAGACAAAACCCACATTTGGCCGGTGCTGGAATCGAAACGCCGCTCTATCACACAGACCCAGTCCGTCATTCCGAGATTAGATTTCCATTAGGACACCATTATTAAATGCAAAGGGTTAAAAGCGAGAGTTGTGAGGTGAAAGTGGACAATAGACTAAATGCTACATGTGCTCAGGGCAAACACATCAGACTAATTTAACAGAGCATGCCTCTGTGATGTAGAGGTCAGATCCGGAGAGTTGTGCATCCCAAAGCCCACAATGCTTTTTTTTTCTTTTCTAAATAAAACAGGCAATGGAAAGAATGCCCAGCCATTTAAAACACCTGACCCCGGACTTTAACACAGCACTTGTAAATTAGCCACACAGACAGCCTTAGCCGAAAGGTCACGAGCATGTTTTTCTGCTCCTCTTTCTTTGACATAATCTAAAACGGAGGGTCTGAAATTAGCTTTAACCTCCCGAATGACATGTTTATTTACATAACTGCTATGGACAGTGTGAGCAGCTCCACACTAGATCAAAATCAACACATTGTTTTTGCCACGTCGCGAGCAGTCGCCCAGTGACCATCTCCGAGTGGCCCGGGGATATTTGTTGTCAAGACGAGAGCTCGGCAAAGGGCTTCAAATAATCTAATCTGGTGCATCTAAGTGTGTTCTGTCCTAACGCGCCTCTGACCCCATTCTGTTCTCATGGATCCTGGTGGTGGGGGCCGAGGGGGGCTCATGCGCGGCACACTAATCTGCCTAGTCAATAGCAGTAGTGAGCACTTGCGAATAAACCGGTGCCGCGGTGGTGGCACTATCGCGACTTGACTTGACTCTAATGCCAGTGTCTCCTCAGGGGAAGGACTTTATTTCAGCATCGTTAAGAGAGGAATTCGGAAAAACAGCGTCAAAGCGTGTGAGCTTTCATGGAACAGCACAGAGGAAGAGCGCGAGGAGAAAGCCTGTCACAGCAGTTCTAGTCTCTGCAATCGCATGAGGGCGACCTGAGGTTTTAACTTTGTCAAGGCAAGAGTCTGGAGGTTTCCTGCATCCTTCTGCCTTTTGATAGTGCATGTGAAATCCAAGAATAAACATGCCGGCTTGGCACATGATCCATGTCCACTGGGCCTTTGCGAGATGACCTTTGGCTGGTGAATGTCGGACTGAGTTTTTAAGCATTATACATATTAATTTGAGTGATTATTTGTATCAGAGCATGTGCACAAGGTTTTGACTGTCATTTTTGTTTCCTTGAGGATGTCAAAGACCTTTTTGCTGGGCATGTACCTCCCTTCTTTTTTTTCTTCTTTTTTTTAAGGCCTCAGTGAAATTATTTTGGTATGCTATTGTTAATTTTGTTTTTTTTTATTTTTTTTTATTTAAGTTTTAGAAAAAACATTATTTACTGGTTTAAATTGTTGGATATGTTAAAAAATAAATCCCAGGATGTCAAATAAACAAAATCTCATCAATATGAAATTGAAGATAAAATTATAACTTAATATTTGTGAAAATATTTTAAATACTTTTAGAAATAAATATTTAGATTTATAAAAATAAATTATGTATTAATTACATTTTTTAATACACATATGTGTTTATATATATATATATATATATATATATATATATATATATATATATATATATATATATATATGTGTGTGTGTGTGTGTGTGTGTGTGCGTGTGTGTGTGTAAAAAAAAAACATTATCTATAGTAGTATATGAATTTTTTTTTTTTTTTTTTTTTTTTTTTTTTTATTAACTTATAAGTCACATTAAAGATCCACTTGGCTTACTAATGCAAGGGTGCCCATGACACAGTTTGGTGGGTAGACTGTGTGTGTGTGACTTTGTGTGCCGTTTTTTTTTTATTTTTACCATAAATGTAAAAGGCTTGCGTTTTTGAGTGATTGATTAGATGAGTGAGTAATGTGTGTGTGAGTGTGTGTGTGTGTTTAACAGTTAACGCACCAGGGAGTGGACAGAAGGGCCAAGTGTGACAGGTGGACAGGCGTGATAAGGAGAGAGCAGTGCAGCCCAGTGCTCAGCACAAGCAGAGCCCACGAGAATATCCAGCCAAAAGCAGCTAATAGCTGATACTCATCAAGTCAAGTCAAGTCACCTTTATTTATATCGCGTTTTAAACAAAATACATTGCGTCAAAGCAACTGAACAACATTCATTAGGAAAACAGTGTGTCAATAATGCAAAATGATAGTTAAGGCAGTTCATCATTGAATCAGAGATAGAGCCGCTGAAGATTTCTTGTCTCTGTGGAATAGTGATTCATTCGGCTTCAGCCCAAATCATCCTCCCTAAAAATGTACTTTATTTCGTACAGCCATGAAAAGATGTTGTTTATCAAGTTTAATACAAAAGGACAAGCAATGCTGGGACTGAAGGAATGTACCATGGTTAGTATAATTTACAGTTTAAGCTTTGACCCAGGGTAAATTGTCATTTTTTTGTGTGATATTCACATATGCAGTATGAACTGTATGGTGTCTGCCCATAGGATATCTCAAATGATTAATATAATCTCTTTCATTTGATATTTGTTTCTTCTATATAGATTAGATGGAGAGTACATTTTACTTTATTTTAGACAAGAATGAGATTAAATAAGAGATAAAATTAAGTGTTTCTGTCTCCAATATTTTACAGATTTCTCCTAGAGTTTCCAAAAAGATCTCAGGAATATCTCAAACTCTGCTCACGTTTGATAAAAGAAAAGTGTACAGTCAGAAGTGAGTGATTTAAAATGAACTCAGACATTACTCATTAAATTCAGAACAAATAATCTATGCTATATCATTTCCCATTATTTTTATAGCTCTATGTTTTTACTGCATATCAGCACTTTACTCATTTGTTTCTATTTTAATTTCTTAAGGGATGAGAGCAACCCACTAAATGTGTGTTTACATTGCAGAGCCCACACTTATAATTTTTGTTCCAGGCCCTGTGAAATCGAGTGGCAATCCTATATGTGAGACAAAAAAATTATGTAACTAAGAAATTTTCAGGTATGGAAAGACGATTTGATTGATATGTATTTACTTTGCCATCAAACGGATTGAATGAAGGATCAGATCAGAGCTTGTTTGTGTTGAGCCAAATGATGTTATGGTACAGTATCGTTCAAGCTTAGTGATTTATCACAAACGTGGCAAACATTGAGTCAGTCAGCAGTGTGGGTGGCAATGTGTCACCAACACACAGCGCCATCTGCTAGGAGTTTGTTCAACAAAGATCGATTGTGCTTCAAGATGCTCCCTCTCTCTGTCGGTTTCTCTCCTGTGTTCGTTCTCTCACCTCCTCTCCTTTCCTTTCCTTTACTCCGCACAGAGGAGGATGTGCGATGCCAAAATAAGAACGAGATGTTGGAAAGCCTTGAAGAGGAAAAATGATCAGTTTGTCCTCTCATTGGGAGCGGTCCAAATCTGTAGCTTCATCTGAAAAAGTTTGTTCTAGCAGTTGCTTATAAAGCTGTTAAAACTGTACAAATGCACATATAACGTCAGCTCACCGAGGCCCCTGGGGGTCAGTCGAGGCAAGTCGACATGTGACTTTCAAAAAGAGCTGTTTAACATGTTAAAGTATATCATGGTGTCCCAGGAAAGGGTCAAGTACAAATGGTCAGATCTCAGGAGACTAAGCTTCACTCTAAATGCTTCCTGCGGAAATCAAGATCTACGATACGGGTCGGCCATTATGTGAGACGTACGAGGTAAAATTGCTAATGTAAAATTGGTAATGCGATTAGAACGGTCCCTGGCAGGCGAGACCGGGGCAGCAGTAAACAAGCCACCGCTCCTTATGTGTAAGTGAAGATGGTGGAACAGACACTGACTCGACATGAATAACTTCAACCTGTTTGCCCCGGAGCTAGAGGTCAGGACCCGTTTGGAAACAGCGTGTTATGGCGTTTGGACATACTTGTGTGGGTGCCGGACCAGTCTTCTGCGTTTTATGCCCTTTAGCTTCTTACATGCCAGTTAAAGTCACAGAGGACAGCAGCCGACATCTCTTTTAGTGCCGGGACAGGGGATCTGTTTGTTGACAGAGCCATCCATACATACGCCAGATTGGGATTTGTGGACTTAGTAAAGCTAAAGGTCTTACCCCCCATCAGACTTGCAGCAGTGACCCTCGTTTTGGTGTTCACGGCCAGGCAGGTGTGCCCATGATTGTGGGGTGCATGAACTGGCATCCGTCAGGGCATCCGTTCCCTTAGCATGAATGTAAAAGAGCCTACAGCCTGTGGGTGAAGCCCTTGTCTGTTCACCTGCCAAAGGAGGGCAGAGAGGGGCTATAAGCACAGAAGGCCTCCTTTGCCCTGGTGTTCCTGGTGGCCCTCGGGGTCAAGGTCCCTCATTTAGCTCTCTAAAAGGGCTATGGGTTTGTTTTCATATTTGTTTTATATTATTTATACAGCCTACTGTCAAATTCAGCATTTGATTGCATAGATACCGGTGTTTGAAGTGGGTTGATATTCGCCAGGAATGATTCTTGTGTATCCGCATCTCTTAGTAATTGTTGGTTCTCTTTTCGGTCCCTGCTTCAGGGAAGAAAAAGCACTGAGTCCGAATTTAAAAAAGTGTGTTGCTGGACTGACTCTTTTTTTTTTTTTTCATTTTGCAGATGCTAACATTTTCATGTTTGCCATTCTTTATTTTCAAGTCAAAAAGCATCTTATCTGGAAGGCTATGTTGGATACTCTTTAGAGAACATAATATTTTTTTTAATTGGGTCCTGACTTTGATGTCTAAAAATAGATTGCATTGGGGGCTTAATTACAGTGCGAAAAAGATTAAGGTTATATAAAATATTAGAAATTTTTGTCTGTCAACTTGTGATCAAAATGTGAGATATTTCAAAATTTTGCTCATTTTGATTCACACAATATTGGCTGTGTTGTGTTTTCAGATTAGGTACTGTACTGTGTAGCCAACAATATTAGTTTGTATGTGTTTATATAAATATCCATTCTACAGTTTGAAGCCAGTAAGATTATTTTCTCTGTAAGGACACATTCAGTTGATCAAAAGGGATAAAAAAAATAATGTAAAAAAAAACAAAACATCTATTTCATATACCTGTGTTCTTTTGAACTTTCTATTCATTAAAGAATCCAGAAAAACATTTTTACGTTTCCACAAAAATATTAAGCAGCACAACTTTTTTCAACATTGATAATAATAAAAAATGTTTCTCGAGCAGCAAATCAGCATATTAGAATGATTTCTGAAATATCATATGACACTGAAAACTGGAGCAATGACTCCTGAAAATTCAGCTTTGCCATCACAGGTTTAAATTGCATTTGAAAATATATTAAAATAGAAAACCTTTATTTTAAACAATATTACAGTTTTTAGATCAAATAAATGCAGCCTCTGTGATCATAAAATACTTATTTAACAAAAAGAACAACCCCAAACTTTTGAACTACAGTTTTACACTATTACACAATATTTACACAATATTCAAAAAAAAAAGGTGCAACACCTATTTTCCTTCTTTTTTTTCTAACACCCAAAACCTCACCACTTTCTGTCTGTCCTTTGGGAAACGGCCACACTTCTCCAATCCGCCTATAAGAAACATCTGCCGTGAAACACAGAAGTGTTCCCCTGATGATTTGCTTCCAACAGATCCCCTCATCCCATGTGCTGTTTAATCACGTGTTAAAACTGGCGACAATAGAGCAAGTCCCGGAAATCTGAAAATTAGACAAAAAGTCTGAGAACAAATGTACAGATTTTTAATGAAGTTTGTTTCTTGCATCCCCCCATCCCCTTCCATCCTGATGTGCTATCAGCAGTGCCACCTTCCTCCTCCTAATTCGGTTCCTAAACACCTGCTTTTGCACCTTTGATAATTATGGCTAGAACGTTTGTTAATCCACTCTAATAGTGTTCAAGCTGAGTCCGTTTGCAGCTAATAATTACGGCAGTCGGCATGGGGTTTGGCTTGTCTCTGGTGAAGACTGTGTGATACAATACCAATCACAGCTCTAGCGAACTAACATCTCGACTGGGATAACTCAACATCACATCCCTGCCTCTTCCTACAGATGTCTCGTAAAGCTCGGCGCTTTCTGAATGCAATATTTATCCCTCTTCTGGGACATTTATTTTGGAGATATTAGTGCAAACTTGACCTTAAAAAGAGATGATTTAATAGGATGGAAATATATCAGGAAAAATAAACGAATTCTTGACGCCCTGAAGGTAGAGCAAACAAATCATTGGCACAGATCTCACCTTTGGGAGTTGTCATACTTTGCGTTTTTTCTTCTTCTCCTTTTTCCACTCTCTCTCTCTTCTTCCTCCCTGAGAAAAGTTAGCTAGCGCTTGCATATCATCATTAGTGTGGCTGCTGCTCCTTCTTAGATCAAATGCTGTTTTCTCAGCACTAGCAGAAAGTCTGTTGGTTTTAAACTCCAGAGGGTTTGCCCCGAGGCATTAAAAACATAGGCATGTCAATCTGTGCATGTCGAAAGCACTCTCACAGGCTGCTAGATAAAAAACGGCGATCATTTAAATGGTAAATAGTCTAAATGTTTGGCGTTTGAAGAGTAGAGGAATGCCAAAATAGATGCTGCTATGGTTCATAGGAAAGCAACGAGGGGCAAAGAGGCTTCTGCCTACCATTTCGTACGCTATGGCTAATCGTGCGTGTATCGTAGCGTCTTATCGTTAGCGTTGAATTCAAAGGAGAGTTCTAAGGCCGGGCTTCCAGTCTCAGATCTTTCTGTATTGACATGTTGCAGATGAGAAAATGCAGGCAGCAAAACACAGTAAAGAGGAGATTCTCCAGTGATTCAGTTCTGATTGCAAACGCTTTAATATCTGAAAAAAATAAAAATAAAATCCTGAGGTGCAAACAGCGAGTGTAGAAAATATTGTAGTGCAACAAAGAGAGTGAGAGAAAAGATGCGTGAAATGAGAATGATCTTCATGTTCACAAAGAGCACTATCACCGTACTAGCAGAATCTTAAAAGTGTACCCTTGATCCAGCTGGTACTGTCATTTACTGGAAAAGTACTTTGTCAGAAAAAGGCAGATTTGTCTTTAAATTAAAATTACATTTAAATAAAATAAAATAAAATAATACTTTAATGATACTTTTATCAGCTCTGACATTCTGAAACAACACAATACAAAACATAAGATCAGAGGTAAATCATAATACATAAATGCTATAATTTTCATTCATTGAAAAGTTTAGCCTTGGTTAAAGTTGAATCTTCTGTTTAAAGTTTAAAACATACATACATAATAGATGATCATATAAATGCATACATACCTACATACATATACACTCTTAAAAATAAAGGTGCTTAAAAGGTTCTTCAAGCGATGCTATAGAAGAACCATTTTTGGTTCCACAAAGAACCATTCAGTCAAAGGTTCTTTAAAGAACCATCTCTTTCTTACCTTTTTAAAATCTAAAGAACCATCTTCATCTTCATCGCCACAAAGAATCTTTTGTGAAACAGAAAGGTTCTTTAGATGTTAAAGGTTCTATCATGGAACCATTTAGACAAAAAGGTTCTTCTATGGCACCGTGAAGCACCTTTATTTTTAAGCGTATATAACTACATGTAGTATATATAGTTTTATACATTTATATGACTTTGCAGTCCTAAAAGCAAGTGCACAATAAATTTAGTTGTGGTTAAGTATCTAAACCCCTCCACCACCATGGTTAAAATAAATAAATAAATAAATAAATAAATAAGGACTTGTAAAAATGTTAAAAAGGAATGCCTAAAAATTCAGTTCTCGCAAAAATAATTGATAAATTGTTAGAATAAAAAAACATAATTTGTAATTAGTAAATAATAAAATAATTAATCATTTGAATACGTTTTTCACTAAATACAAAATTCAGAAAAACATTTGCACTTAAAACTGCTTAAAAAAAATTAAAAAAAATTTCTTTGGTCATGTCTTACCTCACTTATAGCATCAAGGAGCCTTCTCTCCATTAAGCGTTTGTCACCCCGTAGATAGAACCACACTTTAAAAGGACAAGGACAAGAACTCCAAGGCACTCGAATTGTAGTGAAAAGTTAAAAAGCCTTTATTACATCACTGGATTTATATTTTAAAACTCTTTTGGTGAGAGGTACATCAAAAGAAACTTAAACAAAAAAAAGCATTCTACACCAATTTTCATTATTTTATAATGTGAGTCAATGCAGTAAAAAAGAAGTGTGCTTTTACACCTTTTTAAAAATACATAAGAAACAGAGAGAGACTGATAAGTGGCAAAGGGGACAGAAAGATATGATGGAGACAGTGCAGGGTAAGAGTCGTGGACGCAGCTTCATGGCTCTGGTAGGACTCCGGCCTGCTGTCCTCCCCGTGTCCTCTCCCAGCGCCCCAGAGTCACGCATCACTCATCGTGTCACAGTGAACTCCAGATGCTCTCACCCAGGAGAACCATCCCACCCCTCTCATCTCTCTTCATTCCCTCCAACAATTTAGTAATGAAATATTGATTTTTAGTTAGATTCATATTGATGCTATTAGCTTTGCATTGATAAATCACAGCTCTGTGCCCGTCGGTGGCAGAGCAAGTGTTTGCGGTGCAGTGCCGGGGAGATTACAATCAAGCCATTGATGTGTTAATTTGATGGATATCTTTGATTTCTGTGTCGTTTTTCCCCTCCCTTTTTTTTCTACGCTGTCCTCTATTTCCACGAACCGAGTTTCATAACAATGCCTGAGCACAAATCACACACAGCTGGATTTATGAGACTCGCTGTCCATTGGAGCGCCTGCAGCCTTCTTCAGACTCTTCTTCACATCTCTTAGTGTGTGTTTGTGGAAAGGTGATATCATACTCTTCACCTCAAATCACCCACGCAGCATTTGAGTGTCAGCCTGCACACATCACAATTAAAGCTTTGAGAGAAAGAGAGGTGAAGCTAAAACTCAAAGCCCTTTTAGTCTCCACCCACAGAATGTTTCTATAAACACAGCTGCGCAATAGATGATCATTTCATGTTACATGATTAAGTGCAATATTTTAATTAAAGCCAATCTCATCAGATGTATTTCTTCAAAAACAAATATGTGAGGTGACTTGCTTAATGTGTGTGCCGTAAGATACTCCATTAAAAAAAAAACACCTGTTAAATGATAATCTGTAGCACATAAAGAATACGATCTTGTTAAAAGCATCTTTGTAGATAACGAATTATTATAAAACTTAGAATTTCCTTAAGTTTGACTGGATTAGTTGTATAAAACCGCTTTGAAATGCAGATAAACAAATAAATAAACAAGAATTAGCTAACACAAGATGAATTTAATCATAAAAAAACATGCTAGCTAGACCAACAATATTCCCCCATATGTTGATTTTGATATTCTGTATGTATCTTTGCTTTAAATTAATGTCATATTAAACTACATATAAGATTAATATAGAAAACATATTTTTGTTGTATTTTTTTTTCTGAACTGAAGTCTGTAGTTTAATGTGTAATTTTTTATTTATTTATTTTTCCTTTATTGAATAATGCTTTTTTACTGCTTCAAGTTACCTGTTTTGGCTAAAGCACTATTTACTATATACTTGGTGGAAGAAATTTATATTATTATTTATTATTTTTACCATGGTTAAGTGAGCTTTGGGTACATACCTGGGGTAAAATGATTGTAATATGGCCTCGTTGCTTATTGCTTTAATAAGAAGAGATAAATACTAATACAGGTGTCCAATATCAGGTCCTGTTGATGTCCTTTAAGTGACGTGACGTGACATTCAGCCAAGTATGGTGACCCATACTCAGAATTCGTGCTCTGCATTTAACCCATCCGAAGTGCACACACACAGAGCAGTGAACACACACACACACACACTGTGAACACACACCAGGAGCAGTGGGCAGCCATTTATGCTGCGGCGCCCGGGGAGTAGTTGGGGGTTCGGTGCCTTGCTCAAGGGCACCTAAGTCATGGTACTGAACTACGTTTAAAACTACGTTCGCACCAAATATCATATTAAACGTTCCCAGTAGCCAATGGAAAGAAATTACATTTCCTTCCTCTTTGCCACAAAGACATTCAGCTTGAACTGAGTTTAATTGGAAATTATGATGTCTACATACAGACATACAGACAACATACAACAGACGTTCTCTCTTATAAGCGTATGTGAAATGTATTGAGGGTAAATAAATGTAGGTTGTAAAATGTAATGCTTGCCTGTTTGTCTTCCCCTTTGACCCATACAGGCAAGAGGAAGTTCACAGTCTCCAAGGCACCAAATTACACTATTGATCCGAACCCAAAATGGCTCCATGTCTGGTATTTTCAGAGGCCTTTTCCAAGTCAATGTCATCCTATTGGCCTCAAACTAAAGGAAACAAATAGGACTGGAATAAGGTACCTGCCTCATTATGAGGCACCACAGATCAGAGCTTAAATAGTTTAGACTGATTCACAGACCAGCAAAATAGCGTCAGGGCTTTAGTTCGATAAAACTCAGACTATATCCTTACAAAGTGCAGCTTACATTCTGAGTAAAGTTGGACACGGATCATGGTACTAACAAGTCCAAAACACTATTAGTACTTTTTAAAAATTAGACTGAAAATGTAGATTCATTTTTGATTTATTCCTATAGCTTGCCTCTAAGTTAAATGCATTGGTGTTTTAGGACTTTAACGTTAATAGGTGTTGTGAGCACCTACAGTGTATTCATACTTTACATTTGAAATGCTAACCATAGAAAAGTGCTTTAGCAGGGTCATAACTGAAAGCTTCTCTTGCAGGTAAAGATGGAGTGGTTGCCTTGCTGTTGTGCTGGTATCAGACATGGGCTCTTCATCAGATGACTAATGGAGTTGTGCAGCTAACCAGGAGGCCCAAGGCTGTTTGTTAGCTCCTAACAAGGTGAACCAGCTTCTACGGAACAGCACACTAGCGCTGAAGGATTTATTATAGATCTGAGTGTCCGCAGGCCATGAGCGGCAGTGCCGGTCTCATTGTAGTCGGTCCACCACACTAGCAGAGGGTTTAGATCATTATTGCCTCATTGTGTTGATACAATTTTGGAGAGCGGATGATGGATGGATGGATAATTGGATGAGTAAAGGAGTTTTGGTAGCCTATCACAGGAGCGTAATGGATGGACTGCAAAAACACGCGGAAAGATAAGGAAAAGTGAGTTCTGAACATTTTAAGAAGGAATTTGGAAAATAGTTTTCAGCTTTTCCATTTTTTTTTTCATTTAAAATGAACAAAATGGTACATTTTTACATTTACAAATTTAACATTTAAAAATGATAAAAATACGAAAATATTTAAACACATAAATAAATTACACACACACACACCAATTTAATTTTTTACAGGTTTTTATAATTTAAAAAATCAAAAAATATATGTCTTTAAATTATATGTATGTATAATGACTTTTCAAATTGTATATTTTTCAATGTTTAATTTGTACATTTTTTTTGTTTTTCAATTTGTAATATTCTTCCAATTTGTAAATTAATTTTTTTTTTTTTTACATCTTTAGTTTACAAATATATATGTTGTTTATGAGAAATCAATATTTTAGATATACATTAACATTTGAGATAAATGTTTTAAAATTACATAAATATTTTAATACTTAAAGGCTCAAGCTTTTACATCTTATACTTTTAAAGTTTATAAAAAATGCATACGTATCTATTCACTTTTAATCTATTATCCGGCACATACACCAGCACAAATTTTCCCAGAGAAAACTCTGCCCTTTTGTCCCTCCGTTGGTACAATCAGCCGGTGTCATCCAGCGGTCAGTCTCCGTGCAAGGAGGGGCAGGCTGTGAGAAGTAAGGTGGGGAGGGGGGGTGTTTAAGCAACGCTAATCACTGTACTCGCTGTCAATCGCCTGCCAATATTAGCTGCCCTGTCCCCATCTGTCAGAACGAGGCCTGACGGCTACCTCGTTAGTGCCGATCACCTGCCCTCAGCCGGAGCGGCTGTGCTTAACATCCATCACTCACCCGAACCCATTTTTCCGCTGCTGCTGTCTAATGGCCTTCGTTCAATTGTCTCCTTTAGCTTGGGCGCTAAAAAGTTAGTAGAGCGCAGGGGTGATGGGTTGGGGGGGAGGGATGTAGAGGGAGGGGTGCGACAGAAGCAGCTCAAACATTTCAGGCACGCTGCGGTGGTGTAATGAGCCATGGCAGCTGGATATACCTGTGCATGCTTTGATAAAGGTGAGCTGACACACCAGGGCCAGATAGGCACTTTGGTGTCACAGACACATGTCTATCTATCACCGCAGAGCGCTGGAGGGGAGAGAGAGAGAGACAGGGAAGAGCAGCGTGAGTGGGAAAAAGCCAATAGAGAGGAAATGGTGTGAGAACAGCTGCTAGTATTTTGTAGTCATCAGTACGTACAAGCAGTGGTCTCCAAATTGGACATTCATGGCTAGAAGGCTCCTGATCTCAGTTTCTCCTCTAACAATCCTCTGAAAACAAAGCAAGATGATAAACTGTGAAGTGCATCTCCAAGCTATTCTTCTCTTGTGGCCCTCTCCATCCCTGTATTCTTTTCCATTTCTTTCCTTTTGTCTGAAAAAGGAAGAGGGAAGCAAACATTTAGGGGTGCAGTGTACCATGTTGGACTGATGCAATACATTCTCTTTGTGGGACCGTAGCGGTAAAGCCGCTGGACTGTGGCTCTGCTCGGCAGCCGTGAGATGATTAATTCAAACTTAACACCAGAGAAGACACTAATATTCATCACCTATGCTGCATTCCTCTCCAGCGCAAGCCTACAGCTCTCCTAATTCATCAGCACAGACTACACCCCAGCAAAGCTGTAAAACAACAGTGTATGCTGATAGAAAACAATGCAGGAGAACTCAGAGCCACCGTGGTTGGGTATCTCAAATCTCCATACGCTCTGATTGCTAGGTCTGACCATTGTTATTTAGACTGTGAATTAGATTTTATTTTTATATTTTGTTTTCACCTTTTATTTAAATCTTTTGCAATGTTTTTGTGTATGTCTTTTTTATTAGATGATTTTTTTTTTATATATTTATACATTTTAATTTTTTTTTTTTAAAGATTATGTGTGTGTGTGTAATTAAATAAAAAAAAAATGTATGTAATATCAAAATTATTTTACGGTTGTTGTTTTTTTTATGCAGCTGACCTGAATGTATTAATGTAATATTTATGTTTTACATGTAGTAATTTACCAATTATTGAATTACTTTTGGTTATATTTATTTATAATTATTTAATTATATATATTCATAATAAATATTTATTTTTAACATCATTATTATTATATTATTATATTAAAAGTATTTATGTATAATCAATAGTATCTTGCTCTATGTCATGTTAGTTGGTTTTACCATTGTGACATCCAATTACATTTGGTAATGTGTGAGTGTAAAAAAGGGCAGTGAATCTCCAGTTCTTGCATTGACACACATATGTAAAATTGCCATTTAGTTTTATGTTTGTGTAAAATTTCCATATCTTGGATACCTTAGTTTTATGTTTGTGTAAAATTTCCATTATTTTGGATGCCAACTGGTGATTTGAATTAAAGTGCTCAAAAATAACAATAATCTGAAATTGTAATGTAAATAATCGCAACAGGACTAACGTTTACAAAAAAATAGTGATATCATATTGTAGTTCAGCCCCTTTTCTTATTTTCCATACATTATTTTATTCTGAAACAAGTGTCCCAGTGCTTTTGTTCTTTTTAAAATAAATCCCATTAGTCTATGCAACATCATACACTATTGTGTATCTCTTTTGTTTCACACCATTCAGATGCCTAGCTCAAATGAGATATAGATCATCTGATTCACGATTGTTGAATGGAAGGATTGTTAGCATGTAAATTCATCTCTTAAATTAGCACCTTCCATTGTGTAATCAAGTTCTGCTCTATGCTGAAAAATAAGACTTGAATACTGCGTTGCTATAGAAATCTTTTTTTTTTTTTTTTTTACAATCCCTCTCCTCAACAGAGGGAGAAAAAACCTCATTTTGTTTTGTTGTGTATAGCATTGTTGTTAGCCTTCCATTCAAACAAAGGAGACATTTTATGGTGAAAACGATCTATTCAGTGTTGCCTCCTCTCTGAAACAGCCTTTCATGCAGGAGAAACACCCTCATATGTTAAACAGACAAAAAAACAAATCCCGTCTTCCAAGAGGGAAAAAAAGAAATGTGCATTTTGTCGAGAGCTATTTTTCTTGTTTTGTCACAGGGGAGCAAGAGTTTACAACTGCCTCAACATGGCGGCCTTGACCGTGTATGAAGTAGAACAAAAGTGCTGACTTCATCACCACTTCTCTTTTCTCTCAGTAGCCAGACAATCTCATCAGCACTGCTTCTCTTCAGCATCTGTTTTGGTTATGATGGCCACCTGTCCTGTTGTCCCTCGAGACGAGGAGATAGGACATACAATTCACACATGTAGAATGCCAAAATATGGTGTTGGTGTTGGTGTTCACACTAAAATCATTTTCTTTTTTTGTTCTCAAAGCATGTATATTCACCTATGCTCTGCAGACAGGGTGTTTTATTATTCGCAATATGCCTAGTTCGCTTTTCAATTTAAGTTTTAAGTGTGTATGTATTATATGGTGCATATCATAAATTAATGAGTCTCATTTCTTTCTCTTGCAGAGAGTGAGTCACATCTTTAGATTTTTTTTTTTACCAGACTTAAATATTTTTTATTTGATATAAAAAAAACATGAAATGAGTCCTGGAGCAATCTAGAAAAGTAATGGGTTGAAAGCCACGTGTCTCATGAGTTTCTATTTCAAATCTGAATAAGATATCATGAAAAATGAGACTCCTGCAAATATTTTTCTGAGACTATGTCTAGACCCCCCACCCCCAAATATAAGAAAATATATTGGCTTCTACAAACTATTTAGTCAGTAAACATACCACTGCATATTTTTTTTTTTCAAATATATAACACTAGACAGAAACTTAGACATCATATAAGTGATTTATTTGAGCACTAGAAAAATACAATAAGAATAATTTGAGTAGGAAAAGTAAGAATAATAAGGAAAATAAAAAAAGATTTAACTTTATTTGCCAATTACAGAAAATCCTGAGATTGCTAGAAATGCAACATTTACAATGAATTACGATGCAAATAAGTGCTGATGTGCTGATGGCCACTTATACAAATGGTAATAACACAAAGTAAATAATCCACTCTCTCTATTCATTTAGACGCGTTCACTTTGATAGCCGTGACCATACAGTAATAGCGAGCTGATTTGGGCTGATTTGCACTCAAACAGATGGTAATCATGCAGATACATTCACATTCAACATAAAACACACTCTCACATATATAAAAACTGTTGAAAAATAAAACAAACAAAGAAAAAGGCGATCGCTATAGGTTCCGCCTCCATCAGCTGACAGGTGCGTCAGAGCGCGTCACGAGGGAGCGCCAAAATTCAAATAAACTATCTTTCGCCTATCTTTCATTCATTTCATTCATTCTTTTTTTTCCGGTGGATCGTCTCATTCTGTTTGTGACACTGTACGCTGCAAAACCATGCCGTTTTTTTACTACCAAGATGCAGTTCATAACGGACGCAAACAGTTCTGTCGCTGAAGAACTAAACGTAAACAAAGGAATTATGATCCATATTACAACGTTATTGCTTCGTTGGACCAAACGTGCTCCATGAGATGTCGTTCAGTGGACCCTTACCTTTCTAACTAAACCGGGATTTACAGCTGTGGAAGTGTTTATGATTCGTTATTACGATGGATCTGGTATGTACAGCATTTCCATTGCTCATGTTTGTATGTGTACCGCTTACACGTGGCTAAGAGGTTCTTAAAATACAATGCTTCATTTCCAGACAGTAAATAAAATTGGATTTAAAAAACTGAGACCACATTGAAAATATAGCAGTTAAATTCTCATTAATTTAGTTCTGTTTCCATTAAAGATTTGCACAAAACTTTGCAAAAAAATATTTTTTTAATCAGAGACGTAGGCGGTATCTTTAGCGAAGCAGCACAGAGAGCTCAACTCAGCTGGTATAAACACAAGCATTGACTGTGTGTGGCCGTGTCGAGCTATAATGCACCGCAGACATGTGCAGTGATAATAAGGGGTTGTCCAAGCATTAATGGCAAGGAAAGCCCCTTATATTTGCAGCCACGAATGAGGTGTTTTCAGATGTTATAGTACATTAAAGAATTATCATGTGACTTTCTCGTACACCATTGTAGTTTAGCGAATATTCCTTTTTCGAAATAAAAAGAATAAAAAAAATCACCTCATATGTGAGAGTAAAAACTTGTTTTTTTGCAATATAGATGGGAGCTGACGTGTTTCCATTGGGTGTATTTTCAATATGCAAACAAACAGTAATCTTGATTGTTTCAGAGAACTGAAGAAATTTCTTATTACTATTATTATTTTAAATAGAAAGGTATGTTAGAGTTAAATTAACTGACAATTCTGAGGATTTAATAGAGAAATAATGTTAAATGTTTTTATTATGTTGTAAGTTATTGCTTATTTATTTATTTTTGTATTTATTTTTATATTTTATTTATTTATTCTTATAATTAGAAAAGTTCTAAATAGAAGCATTTTTATTTGACTTTTGTACCCCCATTTGCGTCAGAATCTGTGTGTGAATGTGTCACAGCTTGAGTTTGGTTAAACATACCTGTAAAATGTCTAAATATAAGTGTTCCCCTGAAATGGAGTGAAATGGCAATTATTGTCTGTCAAATTTCTCTCTTCTATTTTTTTTTTTGGGGGGGGGGGGTAATTACATACTGACATACTGACATTTCCCCGAACTAGTAATTAAAAAATCATCAGATAATGACCCAGCAGTACAATGTTCTTCTTATTTATTCAGAATAAGTGAATAAACACATTTATTATTAAATAGAGAAAGATACTCTCCATGACCTTAGTACAGTTTGCATGCTAAGTATATCTTAAAACATTTTTTGCTGACAGTAATGAGCATTGCACAATGACTGACTTTCACCTATGGAATAATTAATTCTGATTGGCCAGTTGAAATTTTGTATAATGACCACTTAACTGTTTCTTTGAAGCAACCTGTTAATTATGCTGTCTTTCTTTTCACATAAAACTATTTCAATTCAAATCAATATTTCAAGTCCATTTATTGATTTATTTGTAATAGTTGTACTTATTGCAAAATAAACCCCTTCATGGTGGTTCAAGACCCCTTTAGTTCAATGTTTATGTTGTGATAATGACTGTACACTGTCATTTACGAATAGTACAATAATAATATTCACAACAATTTGGCATTTGGCTCTAAAGAATGGCACTTAAGAGCCCAAAGTTTCACTTGATCATTTAACAACATGGTTTAAAGGAAGCAATTATCAATTATTCATTACTTTAAGTAGTTTTGTTACACTATCATAGCAACGGCTCGTACACCTGCTTTTCTTCATTGTTACAGATGGGTCGTGCGCTATCATTCGGCACAATAGCTGCCTTTTAACTCACAGAAATAGCTTGGGAGTGACACATTAATACAGGTGTTCCTCTAACAGCTAAGTGCTCCGCGAGGTGAAAGGCCTTTAAGTACCTGTTGATAGGTGACAGGGAGGGACATGTTAATAAATACTGTTAGGCTGCAGAGGGGCCTGGTGTAATCGTGTGCAGTAAGTCAGATTGCTGTCTGGCTCTGCAGCAACAGTAAAGAGTTAATGACACGCTGTGCCAACCGCACGCCTCCTCTGCCTCGCCTCTCTATTGTAAAGGCCCCGCGCTACACAAAGCTGAGAAGAGCGATGAGCGGAGAGAGGCGGCGTGCCTGCCGATGAACAGGAAATGAAACAAAGAGAGAGAGGATGGCCTGATAGCAGTGATTATTACCCAAAACATCATATAAAGATGGCAGCGAGCATGAGGGGGAGGACTAGCGTGCCGCCCACTTACCCTTGCATGTTGAAAACGTACAAGGTGCGAACAAGAGCCTGAATCATGTGTGTGAATGTGTTTGTGTGTGTATGAAAGAGTATGGGGGGGTGGTAAATGCTAGAAATGTAAGTTTGTTTTTTTGTGAATCCGCCTGAATATCAAGGTTACCAGAATTCATTTGTTCTTAGAGAGATGGACAGAGGTTGCACCTTTTAAAAAGGCAGTTTGGAATTTGGAAGTGAAACGTATACCGACTTGCCGTGCCCTTGTAACATGTTGCTCAAACGAAGGAGCCTATCAATCTGCTTTTGATTAATTGACATTTTTCTGATTAACTCTGTGCTGCCATTAGTGTCCCCGGAACAGTAGTGAAACGAGTTTAAGACGTGCGAGGTAGTGTTTCCTGTTAATGCTGATATTGCAATGCTTTAGCAGCTCTCACGCCTTCGAACAAATGAAATCCTCAGTAAACTGACTTTAAATCGATAGTTTTCATCTGAAGCCATCAGAAGTTGGGTCGAGCTGAAACAATGCCCCAGTCAATGAGCAGGGTGAATAAACCTTCAGATTACAAGGTGGATATGTGAGCTTACCTTACTAAAGCTGAAGTAAACATGAGGTCTGTTACACTATCTATAACATATTACACATTTTTTTGATCCTGATTGGACAATCCAACATGTGACTGCACATTCTAATGAGCCTGCTGTTCATCGGCAGCCATGAACAGCCAACAGTTAATAAACTTAACAATCATTTATTTCCATTCTTATTCAGAATTTGAACTACTTATTGAGAATATTGGAGGGTTTTTTCATATTCTCAATGCTGATTGAATTTTGGTCACATAATATAGATATTTTTTTTCTACAGTACAGGATGTTTCAATGACCTTTCCAGTCATTTTTGGTGATTTTTAAAAATATTTTTTTACATTTGTTCATGATTTTCTTATAGTTCATGAAAAAATAAAGTTCACTGCGCTCAACTTTAGTCTTGTGTGCGTTGATCAATCAGCACATCATATTCTAGTAAGGGATCCGCACTCACATAATCTTCTTAATCACTTTCAATTTATTGTAATTTTGCAACAGAGCAAACAACAGACATTTCGGCAGCAAGCCTTCTCCGGTGAATCATACCTTGATCATACGTATGATTCACTGAAGAAGGCTTGCTGCCGAAACGTCTGTTGTTTGCTCTGTTGCAAAATTAAAATAAATTGAAAGTGATTAAGAAGAGATTAAGCCAGTGCAGATCCCTTGCTAGAATATGATTTGCTCACAAGTCAAACGTTTCTTCAAGTTTTACGCTCAACGTTACAATCTTGCAAGATCTAGCAAGTAAAATATTTTACAGTAGAGCATAATTAAAAAATATATATTTACTATGGATTCTTTCTAGGTCTGGGAAATAAAGACTTCTAAGCATTTACAATACTTTCCAGGTTTTCCAATTCATTTGTGATTATTAATATATAATTTTTATATATTTTTTTATAAATCATTTAGGTTCAGGCTGATTCACTAATGAATCATTCGTGAACCAGTGTTGCTAATTTATTTAAAAAATAAAATATAATAAAAAGAGTCTCAAAAGAGTGATTCACTCACAAATCAAACAAGCTTTGTGCTCAAATTGAACAAGTTTTAGGCTGAACAAAAGCATGGATTTTTTTTTTACTCCATGCTTGAAAAAAAAAAAAAAAAAAAGAAAACACTTACAGGCCTTGACAATTCCCCGGTCTTTCGAGACGCTTTTCGAAAAGTTTACCAAATCAGTAATTTGTGATTATTGGGGGAAAAAATAAATCATTTTGATTCAGACTGATTCAATAATGGATCATCTGTGAACTGGTTTGGTCAATTCATTGAAAAGATCCAACTTGGAAGAATGATTCACTCGGAGATTGGGCTTCACCTTGGCTGCTTCCTATCATGAAATATAAATGAAAAAACAAACAAACAAAAAAACATTTTAACAGAGAATAACTAGAAAACTACCTCCTTTACCTGCCGTCTGTTCCCGCAGTCTGACCTCCTTGTATAAGGTGTTTTATTATCTTTTAAAATGATGGGCAGATTCTATTTCCTGTCCATCAATCAGCCACTTAAAATGTACTATGCTCAAGATTATGACGAGCAAATTACACATACAAGAGCTCTCAGCTTCAAAATGGTTATGAGAGTCGTTAAGAGTGTAATTAACCTTGTGTTAAGTGGCATTTACTAATGATTAATGTGCAGTATTATAAAGGCAGATTGTTTCCTAAAATGAATACCTCGAACATAGCCAGTTTTAGGCTAATTGATCCAGACATCAATAACCCGATGCAGGATCAATTACAGCGCCTATTATCAGAGCGACTGCAGAACGGGCCAGCTTTTAGTTGACACAAATGGCTTGCTGAGTTACTTAGTGTTATAAATGTAGTGTGTGATATTTGCTGACAATACATAAGAGGAAATTTACGCATCTAGTGTTTGTATGACCACATACAGGAATGTTTTAGTGTCTTCAAGAGCCATCACGTCGAATCTTGATGAAAAGGGGCATGTGAGGACTCCGTCTCTTTCCTTGTTCTTTGCCTACTCCGCTGACCCACTGTTGAGCTCTGTATTTGTGTAGCTTCTGCTATGTGTGAGGCCTCTGCCCCTCTGTCCCTTTCTTTCTCTCATCCTCTCTGTCTCCCTCTTTTGCTCGTTCTAGGTTTACATGAGTCTGTGAGTGTGTGTGTGTTTGTGTGTGTGTGAGGCCCTGGCCTCTCAGCCTGCCTTTCACATAGTGAGATGCCTGTCATTCTAATCAGCCGGCTGCCCATCTCTTCCACCACCAGCTGGCTGAGTCAACAAGAGAGAGGGTGAGTGTCTGAGTTGACTGGGCTGCCAAAGAACATATGCCCCTGTAACGGTAGGCTATCTACTCCCCGAGCCTTGAGCGCTGGAACTCGTGGTCTTCTCTAGCTGGCGGGGCCGTCTATGATCCGTGTCTGTTAAACCCATGTCTGACTGACAGTGCCAGTGAGCTGGGTCCTGACATGCTGACGCTCAGCCGATCTGACACACGGGTAAGGGAGAAAAGGGAGGCTGGAATGGCTTAGCGAAGACAAGACAGCAAGGTTTCATTTAAATAAGAGGGCTAAGACAGAGATGGATGGATAAAATGGCATTCTATAAGAAAGAAATAATAATAAAAAATTAAAGCTGCAAGCAGCGATGAACGGGCCCTCGCACCCGGGCTCACCGGCAGCGAGTGGCTTTAGTAAATAGGTGAACGGTGAGAAATATGCATTTAAACTCATAAATATAAGTGGAATATATCAAAGTTTATTCCATATATGTGCCAATCTTTCTGTTGCCAGCAGGTGGCGCTATCATTATAATGGAATATTGGCCTTCAGATGTGTTCAGGCCAGGACTCTTATCGAACATGCAGAGTCTGGGGAAGATTGAACATTTTATGCCTGAGTTACAACAACTTCTCTTGCTGTGGCGAGACATCAAATTTTGTCATGGCGCCATGGACACGCCCTTTAACAAAAACTGAAGATCTCCACAATTTAACATTGCACAGGCCTTTAGATTTAACTGACCAAGTTTGGTGTTGATCTGAATAAATCTCTAGGAGGAGTTCGTTAAAGTACAACCCCTGAAAATGGCAAAAACAACGCCAATTTTGCAGAGAAAATTCTAAATAACCGACTTCCTGTTGGGATTCGGATTTCGTACCAAGAGACTTTTTTGTAGGTATTGGTGTGTTACATGTGTGTACCGAACAACGAAAATTTGCTCATAATATTAAAAATAACCGACTTCCTGTTGGGTTTAGAATTTAGCTCCAAGAGTCTTTTTTGTAGGTATTGGTGTGTTACATATGTGTGCCAATTTTCGTGCATGTACGTGAAACATAGCTGGAAGGCTGTTGATTTTCTTAGTATAGGTGGCGCTGTCGAGCCATTTTGCCCCACCCTCTTCTGAATCCTATATCAGCCGAAAATTTTCACCAGGTTTGACGCGTGTGCAAAGTTTCATGACTTTTTGAGCATGTTTAAGCCCTCAAAAATTTGATTCATTCAGGAGAAGAAGAAGAAGAAGAAGAAGAAGAAGAAGAATAAACAAAGCAGATACAAGAGGGTCATACCTAATAAGCACATTTGGAGGTAATGACAAACAGTTATGGCTATCCGACCATTCCTATCCATAACTAAAAGTGTCAATAATCAACTAATTTCATACAGTGCAATCAATGTAAACAGTGAATGAAAAAAAGAAAGAAAGAAAGAAAGAAAGAAAAAGATTCCTTGGTGGCTGCTTTGCTGCAAGCTGCACAACAATTGCTGACCTCTCTGAGAAGACATTTCTGGAGGCAGTGTTGTCTGAAAATGCCTCCAGACGCTTCAGGGCTCTCTGCTTACCGCAGCGCGCCATCTGCTGGTCGCATCAGTAACTGTCAAAGAGACGCTGCTGGCTCGTTTGATGGAATTACACTCTTTACAAAAATAATAGCTTATTTAGTGAATTATTTCAATACAGTTTGACGTGATTATTGTAGATTCACGTAATCACGTTTCTGTGTCAAGAATAAGTCTAGCTGTGTTATGGCCAGATCCAGTTCGAGCATTTAAAAGTAGCTAGGCTACCATTACATAGAAAAGTTTCGAGGTAAGTCACGTTGACATTTCTATTTATACATTTCATATCCCTTTACGTAGAAACTACTTGGACTAGAAGAATGTTAGAGCGAAGTTAGAGCGTCGTGTTTTTTTCATAAACTTCAGCTTTGCAATTTAATGTAGCCTACGTCATTTAGGGAGCGTTTAATCCGCTGGAGACAACCGTGTAAAACAGGGTGCAATGATGGTCGTTATATAGCAGTAGGCTCAATTCACCTTCATAAAGTCACTCTTGGTTCATTAAAGGTTCTCCAATTTACAACAATCCTTCAGCATTTGGCTTAAGGTATTTGGGCAAAGGAGAGGCACGCAAATGCTCCACCTTGTCGACTTTACGGCAACACTGGAATACATTAAACTCCTGCGCCCTTCTCCATAACTGTTTCCCGCTGCGAGTAATTAGCATTTCTGGGGTGAAAGATTACAGCATGATTGTCAAGTGTATTACAAAAGACTCAAATTACTAACGCTGTGTTTTTTTGTTTTTGTTTTCTCTTTTTGCGGGTATTTATCTAAGGACTAACAACTTCTGCTTCTGTTCCTTGTAAAAGAGAAGGGGGGTGGGAATAAGTCGAGAACACATTGCCATGTTGCGGATTATGAGAAAAAGCGTATGAGACCCTGAAAGTTAAGTACATTTTGCACCATTTTTGTATTAATATTCTGAGGTAATATATATTAAATTATAATATTTATATTTATAGTGTTTTTATAATATAATTGCTTATTAAGCTTTTTAATAATAAATAGGCTATTTACATTTTTGAAATAAGCATAAGGTGCGAGAGGCCGTGCTGTAGGCTATCACTTAACATAAATGCTTCAAAATTTGTGTTTTGGGTATGGATGTCATTTATGTTGTAGAACAAAACGTAAAAGTATCTCCAGCTATGTTTACCACAGGCTTTATTTACACCTTCATTAAAAAATAATAATTAAATGAAAATTTTAAAACCCCATAGGAAAATCTCGAAGGAATCCGTGGCGAATAGTTCCACCACTCTATGATGACGTGGCTATGGGGGCGTGGTTATCTGTTTGTGGACCAGTGATTGACAGGGGTGGAAGTGTTCTGGAAACATGTTCAAAATCGCTGTTTTGCCATTCCTTTGGTAACACTAGTGGTGGGCAACCTGCTTCTAAGACGGTCACTAAGAATTCCCTGAGGCCATTCATCATTTGTCTACTAAATATCTAGTTAAACACATCAGCACTTAAAGTTTTGCTATTGTTAACATCGCTATTTGTTTAGAGAGATTTCCTTCTTCTTCTCGCTCATTACTGGCTCAATGCATTGGAAGAGGCCTAATCAGAAATTCCACTCCACTCTGTCTGGGAGAGTCGAGTCTTCCTATCACAGTTGCCAATACTGTGGGCTCTGCCTATAAAGAAGTCTCTAAAGAAAATTACACAAGAGTTTAAACCTTCAGGCTAATAGCATTGGCACAGACACTTTGCCAATATACATTTATCACCTTCAGCTCTGGCTGGGCCAAAGGTAGTGGGCCAAAGTCTTGTCCTTCTTAGAGGTGTCTGGTTGGAAGATTGGACTGTCCATCATCATTGGCTCTGCCCATTTCCCATGAGTGTACAGAAGGTTGAAGAGTTGTTTGTGTTGAAGGCGAAGTGATTGAACCATTGTCCTTACACCGCTCTGACTTTGAGAACATCAGTTCTAGGACATTGTTAGAGATCTTTGTGCCATCGTCTTAGAGACCACCATTGACAGAAGAGGACATGAGAGTTATAAATGGTACATGAGAATGTTTATAACCTCACTAGTCCATTCATCTTAACTGGTCTAGATGAACAAATGACACATGAATCTGTTGGGCAAACTAGAAGAGCTGTATATTAGCTCTTTTGACTAATCCCATGCACATTAGCCACTTTAGTCAGACAATGGACGTTTTTTTAAGAGCGCCTGACTGATATCCCGGGCCCTGTATTACAGGATTTATTTTAACCGGCTTTTTTAAAATGTTCTGTTTCTTTTTGCTATTTTGTCTTTTTGTCACAGAACAGACTATATTGGTACTCTTGCTATACTTCTGAAGGATTTCTGCCAAAAGGGTAGCATTAGTTTAAGCTGTAGAATCCAGCTACATACATCAACTGTTAAGTATCAGTAAAAAAAAAAGAAAAAAAAATTAATGGGAAAGGGGGATCTATGTAATGTCTTTAACGTTAATGCTAATCACTTTTTGCCTATTAAGCACAAATTAGTGAGGGCTATGTTAAATGTCACTGGATGTCCGGGGAACCATTTGCACTTTTAAGAGTGCAGACCTACTGAATAGCTTCTGATTATCATACTTTAGATATGGTTTAATTCTCTCCTCTGCTGATATGAGTCACAAATCACATGGAACCATAAAGCTTTGACAATGATGCTAAAAGACAAAGGCTGCTGGGTGTCAGAAAATATACAGGACAGGTTAATATGTAAGATTGAAGTTGTTTTTTATATGTCTGACCCTAGTTTAAGTGTGAAGGGCAAAATAAAGTGATTTATCATGAAGTAGAGTAGGACTGTTCAGAATGGGTTACTAATAGCTATACTATTTAAGCAAAATAAAAATAAAGGAATAAACCATTGTATTAAATGCTATAAAGGAATTTTAGCAACCATAACTTAAAGATTACATTTAAAAGTGTTAAAAGTTATTATTGTCTTTAAAAATTTACTTTAGGTGATAGCAAAGGTAATTTCAAGGTAAAAATAGAAGACTTTTTTTTAACATTTTCAACAGTAGTAACCCATTAACAAAGCATTGATATTAAAATTATGGCTTATACAATCATTATTTTCATGTCATGGCAGATAGCTGATAAATGACTGGTATTGATTTACATACTATTTTATCCGAATGAATTTGGATTTAAGTTAACAATTGTTTTAATTGTTGCAAATGGCAATTAAGGCATCACAATATAAATGTTTTTAAAGATTGAGATAAGATTGAGCATAATCTAAAGGTTAAAGTAGGATAAATTAGCATGTGCAATAAAATATTGGATATACTGTAGTGATTAACTATGATTGAAAAACAATTACCAAAAAAAAGTGAAAAGTCATGTTACTGATGTACTTGTGCATCCTTAATCATGTGCTGTACTATGTATGTGACTTAAAGGTAACAAAGTATTTATTTATTTTAAAGTTTTTACAACGGAGAGGGGTATACATCAAATGTATTAATTTGAGTTGACTTTTTAATGTCTTTTAGTTAAATGTCATTCTTTTTGTCAATTTAACAAGCACGTTTATGCTCAGAGAATTTAACTCCATCCATAACATAAAGCCTTCTCATTGAGAGACGTCATTTTCTTGGCTGCCAGCCTCTCGCATTTGGCAATGGCGATGCGAGGCGAACAGAAGAGAGTGTCTGCGTCCCTGATGACTAGCGTTCTCTCTCTCAGCTGTTTGGCTGTAAATAATCATTGATATGCATAAACAGCTCTCTCCATTCATTACTGTCAGCATAGTGAGGGGCCTGCAGGCAGAGGTCGTCCGCCAGGGGTCCGCTCTCCGCTCTCAACCCTGTGGTACCCATCACTCCAACCTGCTTCACCAGTACCCTAAACCCTCCATTAGCAAGGCTCTGGGTCGTGACCTCGCGGTGGCATTTGCAATTCCAGATCGTTTGATTAGCAGCGTATTTACATATTTCCTGCCACAGACACTGTTGGGGTGTCGGAAACACTTGAAGTGTTGTAATTTTCTCTGGCCTTTTTGTCGTGTGGCGATCGGGGCCCACACACACAAATACACACATGCACTTCTTTTCTACCTCTGATGACAGTGACAGTGTCCTTCGCTTTCCTGCGACAACTCTACGGTTCGGGTCTGACCCTCGGAGAAGTGTCCAGTGAAGTGGATCACAATCCCCTCTGAATGCCCCAAGGATGGATGGCCTCTTGCCTTTTAAATCTAGTCTGATTAAAGGCACTGAGTTTTTAATGCATGAATCAGATTTTACCAATGAGTGGTTCTCGTTCTGGGGCTGTGAATGGACTTCAACTGCACCAGTCAAAGCAATTCGTTTAGTCCATTTGCAGAGGAATGTTTAATTTCTTGGTAGTATAACTGAAGCTCACAAATGAGATCTGTTCGAAATAACTTCTGTTAAAGCATTTTTTTTTTAAGTTTTGGGAAGAAGATATTGTTTGTTCCCTATATTTACCCCCATTTTAGGAAATTTAAATGAATTAATGAGAACACCATTAGTTTTATATAGAGTTATAAAAGCATCTCATCTCTTCTCTTTTAGGGCATTAGATGGTCATTGCAGTTTATGGTAAATTTCTTGAATAATATTAAACATTTATAAATATATTTTAACAAGAACCTAAACTTATCTTGCTTTTACTTCTACCCGCATAGGTACACCTGTGAATTTGAACAGCACCCAACAGAGGTTTGTTTTTGGTCAGATGTCTATTGTGTAGCTAGTAGGTCAGACAGACTCCTGCAGTTGTTTAGCAATGTAATCCCAAGGCATTTGTCACAGCACAGAGCAGCAGCAGTAGCTATGCATGCACAAAAGGAGATCAATGCAATTAGCAGCCATTTCAATGCAAAGGACTTCAATACTAATGTAAGTGAACACACATGACAGAGAGAGGTCAGAGAGAAAAATAGGGAGAGAAAGAGATATGTCTATTTGAGTAAAATGTAATTTGGAGCGTATTATAATTTGGCTAATGTCTGTGTGTTTTAGATATTTCACACCTATGCAAGTGTTAACGGTTGACCCTTACAGTGGAATACAGTATCCCCATGCTGCAGTGCAGTATCTTGAATGACAGTGTGCATGAATAGACTGTCTAGACCAATGTTTCCAATGCATTTTTTTATGTAGCCAAAATAGAAAATTATTCAGCTGCAACAACACCCAAATGCAAGTGTGATTTTGCTATAGATACATAAAGTAATATTGAGTAAAAGGAAGTTTTCCGCTTAAGGAATTCTTTACAGGCATTTGAATATTTTGAATCTGGTCTCTAAAAAAGATGTTACACCAGTGGGTGGCACCAACTGCTATGAGTGAGTCATTGAATCACTCGGAAACTGATTCAATAACAGCATCCGAAATCATATTGATCTTCTCACATACTGTTCACATACTAATATATAGTAGGGAAGTAAGAATAGTCGATTGCAGGGGAGCCATTCACCAATTAAATGTTATTTCCCAACTTAAACTTGAATTATATAGTATCTTAATATAGTGAGTCTTTAAAGTCAGCCAAGGAGCAACTTCAAAAGGGAAATACTTTAAAAATGAAGATTTATTCCTAGAAAAAAATGACTGAAACCACATCTCAATCATTCTGTAGCCCTGGTTGGGGAAACATTGGTCTAGATCAGTATTAACACTAATATTAATATTAAAACCATTTAGACCAAAGGTAAGGGTAAAGTTTAATTTAAGCAGTTCAAAACTTAAACAGTGGACAATAAATGAGTTGGAGATAATCTGAGGATGACAGTCAACAGGTTTTTTGTACTTCATTGAACGAAATATATGTGGAGGGAAGAAAAAACTTTTAACCACACAAAAATACATTCCATACATTCAACTACTACTTCTATTCAAAGCACAAAATTAATAGTGTTACATAAAGAAAAAACACTCCAATTGCAAATTAATTCAAAACATGCTATTAATTTTCTTAGGTCTTCTGTTCTAGTACTCAGGGGTTTAAATTTATTAAAAAGCTAACAGGAAAAGCTATTCATGTTTCTCGTGTCCTAGGACAAATTTTAAAAGTTGATTTACTGTTAGTAAATTACAATTAAGCACTCACATTTCATTCAATGCAACTTCCATGACATCAATTGCAGGAGCATGGAGTCCCTATGGAGTGACCAAGGGTTAAGTGCCTTACTCAAGGGCAGTGGTGATAGGACAGTGTTCACAATAACTCTCAGTTCCTGGGTCACCAAACCTGCAACATGTTTCAGTTTGACTGCTGAGCATCAACACAAATTCACATCGGAGGTTCTTCTAAAATTAAATTCATAATGTAGGATCAGTTTTCTTGGCTTACTTTCCAACACATGGATTTAGTCAATATAAATGCTCTAGATAAATGTTCATTTTTGAATGCTATTAAACATACACCGCTTTTATCTCCGTAAATACCTAATTACCATATACAACATTCATAGAAATATATGGTCAAGAATTTCTTTGCATTTAAGTTTTCAACCTCTAAAAATATGGTATTCTATGTGTAACATTATAAAACATACTAAATCCCCCAATCTAGTCTTGCACTAATCACTAGTCTCTCTATTATGCAATAATTGTAATGATTACACGGACAACTTGCAGCTTGTTAAGATTAATACAGATCCTTCATCAAAAACTTGAGCATTTTAATGTGGCTTTAAAATCTGATGCTCCACTGAATTAACAGTTTGTTTTCTTTCTTTTTTGGGATACAATTATTTAAAGTCCACTAAGGCAAACATGTTTGATGGGGAAAAAAAGAGAAAAACATTAAAACTTGTGTAGGCTACATCAAAAAGTAACCGCAAACACAAATAATATTTCTGACTTTGTTGGACCAATCAAATGACACTAACGCAAAATATGTAATGTGTCTTTACCAGCAAAACTAATTAATGAATTTCACTACATGTCTCCTTTGCATGCAGTTACACACTGGTGTGAATGAATGCAGGCTTTGGAATTGCATGTAATTCAAGTCCTGAGAAGTAGAATGTGGAAAACACAAATCGCACACGCACTCACAAACTACACTCATTGCGCACTAAGGCTATTTTGTTTAACAGCTAGTCAAGTGGGGAACTCCGAGGCAGAATTTCAAGTTTAGGGGATCAGCTGAAGACCTTGGGTTTGAGAACGCAGCTCACTTTCATACTCCATCAGCTCTAACCTCGTGTTGTCGAGGCTTTAGCCCTCAAGTGTTTAAGTCTCTGAATAAAGGAGGTGTAAACATGTGTTCCTCCTTTCAGTTTAATCTAGAGCTTTGTGTCAGCACAAAATAAAAAGGAAACATGGAAAGTCTAAAAACTAAACTAAAAACACAAACGAATTCAATGCCTTACATTAAGTCTTCCTCGAATGCCGTATTTGTGCATCAAACCATTTTTAATGGGCCTTTTATGAATTTCAGCACTCAGCTGAGCTGGTTTTGAGGATGTGGAGATGCTCAGTGAGGCCTGGAAGTGTCTGTAGGTTCATTGGTAGGGGCTTGGCGGAGTCTCCTGTCCGGGTACTGCGTGTTGTCGAAGGCTAGGCGGTGCACGGTCTGGACATGGGTCTTCAGGTTACCTTTCTGCGAGGCGCTGTAAGGACAGTATCGGCACTGGAAAGGTCGCTCACCTGAAACAGACACACAAAAAACAAGATGAGGTCAGAGCCTGGACCCCAAGGTGAGAGCGAAGCTGAGGTTGGAACCAGAGAGAAGAGAGAGGTGACGTAGCGGTGATGTTGGAGGGCTGGCTTTGAGAGCGCTGCCTTCCCTTGTCAAGAGGAAAGAACAGAGGCAGGTTGGGAAGGTGGGGTAGGGGCCGCGGCATGATTGATGGGCTGATGACATGCCATATGGAGACGGTTGACTGTTCCCCCCGAGGGGACGTCAGCCTTTTGTTTTCTGTTTCTGTCAGCTGTTCATACAAACACACAAACTTACACCCAGGAATATCTGCCTGTCTGCCTTCCCCTGAGCAATAAGACGTCACACCGACGGTAGATGTCGAAAGTCTGGGCATATCAAGTTTTGCAAGGAGAGGCGAACTTGACAACCACACACAGACCTAGTTTCTCCTTCTGCCCATGTCTGTTTGGGGCTCAACACTGGAATAATTGTCAGAGTCCCAGTTTCAGCGTTTAATTAGACTGATGTACAACGTTGTCCTCGTGCAATCGCATAAAAATATCCCCCAACACCTGAGCAAAACAAATGAGTCTGCCATTCAATTTCTCTGTATTATTATTTTTGAAAAATGAATGAATTATCCACTAGGAAATAATTGTCATTCCGAGGGGCTGAAAGAGGGGTATTATCATAAATCATGGCTCATAAAAAAATGAAGACAGACACAATTAATCAGGACTATCTGAGGCTGGGTTGCGCTGGCTGCCTGATAAGGTCTACGGCACAGTAAGAGCTCATTCAGTGGCACTGTGGTTCCCTAGAGGAGTAGAAAGTGAAACCCCGATCCAAACAGAACCCACCAAATTACATTAAAGGTTATTGTCAGAACATCACCAAGAGTGTGGCACAAATTTAATTTGACCTTTACTCTCGGCCTGCTTTTGCCATTTGTAAAATGCAACACATGCAAAGGAGGTAATTCATTAAGGGTGGGACTCCCCGCAGTAGCAAAGCACATCGCCGATGGTTAAGGTAGATGCGGGATGCAATCCATTTGATCTCCTAGCATTGGTTTATTTCTTGAACTTTATGCGCAGTAACAACGATGGCAGGTAGAAACTGCACATCACAGAATGAAGAAAGATGAAGAAATGACTGACGGGACAGAAAAAAATACACAAGATACACACATATAAGGCAAACAACCCAACGAAAAGTGAAACATACTTGTTTGGGGGCTTCTGTAGAGGATGGACTCCAGGTCCCATGAGTCCACTGGACTCAAACATCACTGTGGGAGCAAGGCGGCCAGGTTAAACAGAGGAAATCAAATTTATCATGTAGCAAAAATTGGAACTTGTTCCCTTTTACTGTTACCCAGTAGGGGTAAATTCTAGCATCATCATTCTAGCAAAAATTCAACTTTGAAATCTACATAAAATCCAATTTTACTTTTGAATCACATGTTCCTGGTCTATTTATGAATGACCCATTGGTACACATCATTCCAAAGCAAAATAATATTGTCTTCAAAATATAATTATGCGCCAATAAAACAAGTTTCCTTTACAGCTGAAGTCCCCAAGCCCTATTAAATTTTCAACACTCCAACCACATGAAATAGAAACCAATCGACTGGACTAATAAAAAGAATGTTTCTGCTTTTCCTGGATATTTCAAAAGAAATATTGAGCATTATCCAAGCAGGAATCCATTTTAAAAGTGCTAAGGCACAAACCCAGAATCCACCCGCTCATCGAGCATTAGCTGTAAAGGCTTTGAATTAGCATCACCGGTTAGCGTGGCCACAGCAGACAGTGAACTGAAACTACCAATTTAAAGTGACATACAGAGTTAGTGTGCATGCTAATGGAGGCCGGGGGCCCCTGCCCGGCTTCATTTGGAAGCTCACACTGAAGAGAGCAATCACTGATGACGTTGATTGTAAATCTATGTGCGTAGAGAAAGAGAGCTCCATAAAATGTAGCATTTGGCCTCTGTCACTGGGGATCAGTCTGGTTAGCATGCACAACCTTCACACACTCTTAAAAAAATACTCAGTCCTAGTCATAATCTGAGCAACTAAGTGCACCCTTTTAAAAAGACTGAAGGAAATTCTGTTCATATGGACTACTGCGAATGGTACATGACCTTAAAAATCTGCTATGGTGCATGCTAATGATGTGCCCTTTGCCCCGAGCAACCAGGAGGAAACTGTAGTAAATACTCATAGCAAAGGTCATTTCATTTTTGTATTTTTTATTTAAAATACAATGGCGATGGATCATATCTAAATAATGCAAACACAAAATGGTGCACAACTTCATTACAGATTTATTATATCATATGAAAGTTTGCTGTTGAGCATGAATGATGGATATAATCTTATCTGTAATGAAATAAAGTCTCCGATTGAGTAGGTGTATATGTGTGTGTGTGGTTTGATGAGAAGACAAGGGCAAACTGTCACATTTTCTCAGCAAGCATTTGACACATATCATACTGGACTGGTGACTGCTCAGCTTATTAGCATGCACAATTACAGCTCCATAAGTGACATCTGATTAATAATGTATACAATTTTCACAGGTCAGAGTCACACGCAAATATGTTTGCGGTGAAAAAAAAAAAGAAAGAGTCTCGTCCAAGGACAGAGAGAGATCGCTCGTTATACATACACACACACTTGGACATAAAAGCATTCATACATGTACATTTAAATCGATACAGATATTTGACGCATATATTTAGGAATCATTTAGCAGCTTCTTCATTTTCCAGCAAGACTATACAAATTTTTGGTGTATTTGTAAATATTTCACGTTTTATAAATACATTTTCATATATTTTTAACTATTTTACTGCACAACACTAACATATTAAAGTATCTTTTAAGATTACATATATTTATAAGGATAAAATGATATAACATAAACATGACAAAAATATTAATATAATGTGATATTAAAAGCACTTAATTTGCACAATTCTTCAAATTCATGGATAAAGTATATTTTAATACCTTGTAATATTTTTTATAAAATTATATTTAATATATTTACCATCATATTTATAATGTGATAATAAAGAACAGGATAAATTATCTTATAGTATTTTAAAATTGTATTATATTTGCAATGATAAAATGTGATAAAAAATGTCACGAAACAAAATTTTTAATCTGAAAAAAAAAATACTAGAAATACTATATATTAAAAAGAAGTTAGTAGATTCAGTTAATTGTTGTCCAATGTTGGTGTGTGTTTGTTTTTAGTGTGTGTTTCTCACCTGTGTGTGATCTCATATGTGTGCGGTAATGGCTGGGCTGGTTGAAGCTCTTCCGGCACACTGGACACACATACTCCCCCTGCTGAGACCCTGACCTCGCCAACCCTACAGTTCACACACACAAATAGAGAAAGAGAAATCAAAATTAATAAGAAAAACATGTGCACGGAGCAGAAAGAGAGGTTAAGAGACAGAGGGAGAGAGGGACTAAGCGTCATTAGTATGTTTTATGTGTCATTATGGGAGGCTACCTTCAGGGCTTGGATGGGGAGCTGTCATGCCGCATCACGAGAGCACTTCCAAAAGCCTGACATGAACACGGGCCCATGTGACTGCATAAATTTCTGTGAATTAAAAGCCTTGCCCTGTGATGTGCCCCCATCTGCGCTACCATATCACATGTCAGGTGTGCTGCTTTCCCCTTCCTCCCTCTCTCCTTGTCTCCCTCCCTCTCACTGCTCTTTTCCTGCCCATCGCTCTAGCTATGTCATCCTTCGTCCATGTGAGGGGAATCGCTCCGACACTTGTGCATCGGTGAAAGACTCGCTGAAGTAACAGGAACGGATGTGGAACCTGAAGCAACTGGCATCTCGTTTCCCCTTAGGGTGCTATAAGAGCGCGAGTTGAAATGTTGTCCCACTGGCTCCTGTCCGTCACCTGGCACTGGTGGTCCTACCTGCTCCAACCCCTCAAGCCCCACTTTGTTGTAGCACTGAGCCGTGACTGAGAGTGTTGGTGGCAGTAGTAAGCAAGGCTACGTTTAGTAAACATGAGTTATTACCATACCGGAGCGACGCAACAGCAAAAGCAGCAGACAGTAAAAAAAAAAGGAAAGTCTAATATTGGAAAGGTCACTTTATTGTATGTGACTCAAAGGGCTAAAGAGAGTGCTGATGATATCAGGCCAGACAGTTGACAGAAATTTCCACTGTCTTTCCATAGAACTACACTCACTGATGCTGGCCAACTGGACCACCGCCTGGCAAAATGTCTTTAAATGAAGTGAAATGAAGAAAAAAAAAGCATCTGAAAATATTTTTCTAAGCAGCTGGTCGCTTAATTTGACTCCTCTTGCTCTTTCGTTCATTCACTCGTTGAGTGTGCTGATTTGCATATTTGTGGCATCAAGGCGCTGTATCCCCAAGGACAGCACCCAAGTGTGCTGTTACGAGCCTGATGTTTAAGCTTGGCGATGCCTCTCAGCAATAGCTGTCTGAAATGTTTTTACACATTTTCGTATGGTTACACGATGATTACTCAATAATTCCATCACCCTTTGCGTATTCGCATGCTGACACAATGGTATGTGGGTGTGTGAGGTGCTACATGCCATTTTAGCCCTCACTGTTCTCATTTCTGCTCAGGAGTAAATGTAGTTATTATGCCTTTGCTGAATAATTCAAGTACTTTGACCTCCTTTGTTATTGATGAAATTCTAACTACCAATAAATAGATAAATTCTGAAGGATTACATTTGTCAAAACAAATTAAAAATGAAACCCTACAAACTAAAATCAATTGATTTTAATACTACAAATGAATTTAGGTATGACAGCATTATGAAAAATGTCTCATTTTGTAATTGGCAAAAGGTCTCAATGAACAGTGTTATTAAATTATTAGTGTTATTAAAGATTAACTTTAGGTTGAGTGTTAGATGACAGCAAAGGTAATCTCTAATACCAATATATTATATCCCTAGACGCAGGCCTTCTAAACAATAAACATCTGATTCTGCAAACTTTGTCAACAGATAGTAATTGTGTATTACATTGTATTACAGTATGTATATATATTTTATCCATTATAGGACATCTTGTTTTTTTATATAAGGGTGTCTTTAATGTCAAATACTTTTTATTTAATAATAAGATAAATTATATAATACATTTAAAATAAAAATGTAATACATAAAAAAAATCAGCATCATATAATACTGGTTGTGATTATCAATGCAGAATTCTATAGACCCACTAACCTGCTTGCTCTGCCATGACGTTGTTTAAGCCCCAGTGGTGGTAAAGGGCAGCTAGATCGTGAGGACTGCAGTTCTTCAAGAAACTCAGGATGTCTGTCACAGGTTCTGGGCCATCAGTCGTCGACTGTCTCTTGGAATGGGCGTGAGAGAACGGGCCTCTCAGGCCAAGTCTGCTCCAGGGGTCATACCCAGCCATGGACGGTGTATCCTGAGCTTGAGAATCAGACCTGTCGGGGGTCTGAGGAGCATGGGCTTTGGAGCTCCTCTGATCTGAGAGTTTGTGTTTGCTAGAGAGCATAAAATGAAGTCCCTCTTGAGGTAGCAGACTACTCTCCATCACTCTGCTTCCTGTCTTTGGGTTTCCAGTCTTCTGAGGACTTGCCGTACGCCGCGAGGAACTGTTTTGATGGATGTCCGCTTTGTGTTTACTTCCTGCCAACTCATCTGTCCTGGACTTGATGGTCTTGTGTTTGGACGAGTGAGATGATGCCCCCGGTGCTGTGGCCGCTGGCCAGGTCTTGCTTTGCGAGGAGCTGGACTCTACACTACTTGTCAGAGGTTTTGATTTCTTCATCCCCCCAGGGCTGCAATCAGGTGGAAACGTTCGGGAAGTTCTCATCTGTGGCAGAGAGGGGCAGTCCTTACCCTCCAGAAACGGAGGTGCGCCGGTGCGCCTCTTGAAATCGAGAAGTGATTTGGGCCCCTTGAGGCCATTTCTCGGAGCCCACTTAGGCACCAACGTAGTGCTGTCAACTTTGTGTGCAATTCGTTGGTGTATCCAGAGAACTTCAGGATAGAGTGTTGCATAGGAACAGTAAGGACACTGGTGTCGAACCAAACTTTTCAATAATGTGGAAGAAACACCTTCTTTTTCATTATACACCTCCATGGAGAGATTAATCAGATTAGCATCCACTTTATCCAAGGTGCTACTGTCTTCCAACCCCTTGTTCTTTTCCTCCTCAGTCTTTGACGCAGCATTGCTCAGTGCTGCCCTCTCCAGGTGAGTTGAGCTGGAGTAGGGCCAATAGGGCTGCTGCAGCAGGGCATTTCTCAGCCTTGGGAAGCCCTTGTGGTTAGTTTGGTGGGCTTGGCTTTGGCTGAGTGAGCTGGTTAAGGCATCACTCCTCTGGTCCCAGTTCCTGATTGCCATATGATGTGTTTGGACATGGGCAGCGATGGCCGAGGGCTCCGAGGTGCAAAAGTCACAGTGCTCACAGGTGTATGGCTTTTTATCTGTTATGAAAGCAACATACAGGGATTTGTAACTACACAACAACAGCATTTTCTGAACAAAAGCCAACAATCAGTACAACACTGAATTTAGACACTGAAATTCAAAACAGTTTTGGAGTTCCACCACAAGATGGCACTACATGACTACTTAATTTTACTTCAGTACATGGACTAATACTGTACAAAAGTTTCACATTATTTTTATGACTGAAACCTGGTTTAAAATCAAGTGTACACCTACAAAAAAAAAAAAAAAACTAAAAATTCAGGATCAATAAGATTTTTTTAAATCTTTTAGATTTTTTTTCTAATAATGTCCTATTTCATTCAGCAAAGATGCGTTAAATTGTTCAAAAGAAGTATTAAAGTTAAAGATGTTAGAAAAGATTTCTATTTTAAATATATTATTAAAATATTTATTTTGTATATTATATTCATCAGAGAATCGTGACAAATTTGAGGTTTCCACTAAAACATTAAATTGCACAACATATCAACTTTTCAACACTTTTTCAACACACACACACATATATATATATATATATATATATATATATATATATATATTTAACACCAAATCGATAATATATAAACATGATGCAACATATATAATATGATGTTATTATAGCATATACAATATAATTGTCTAATATAATGGAGCATTTAATATGTGATATTAACTCTCTATAGCATTGTATAACATAAACATGTAAATGATAATCTGCACAGTTACACATGGCCAAAAACCTTAACAGTGGTAGCACAATCGCACACAGTTTGTTTAACAGTAGTGCAATGGAGCAACAGACTAATGGGCCTGGGAACTTTGCCTGGGACTACCTCTTCTCATCTGTCAGCAAGATGTTTGTTTACATTTAACATGTCTGCAATCTCTCAGTAGCTCTCTCTCTGTTTCCATTCTCTCTCTCAAGCCATCTGGATTGCATTTGGTGGCTTACACTAGCTGCTGTGCAGCCTTCATTCCAACCTCTCTGAGGTTATTTTTGAGCCAATTCAGAGAGGGGGGTCCTCTGAGATAAACTTAACACGAACATAATGGCCATGACTGTTTCAATACATTCCCTCTGCCTTTCAGTAGAAAAACAACAAGAGGAACTATCATATTTTAAGAATTATTTGGTCTTAAGAATCTTGTAAAGGAGATAAATAGCGTTGAAGAGAATTCTACAGACTTCACACCTACATGAAAATATCAGCAGTGAGTAGACATCTGTTTCAACTCTTTCAAACCTCTGTTATGGAACATTCCATCTGTGTCAATCCCTAAGAGGGCATCTTTTGTTTAAGGAAATTTTATTTTACTTAACTTTGTGGTTAAGTAAAACACAGCAAATTTATCAGATATATTATAAATCTTCTCTTATAGTAATTATAATAATATAATAATAATAAAAAAAAAAAAGGTTTCACTAAATAGGACAGGAACGATCAATTATCAAGATAGCTTCAGTGCTCTATGTGGGCATATTGGCTTTGTTGAGATACCTGTAATCTGCCATACTTTCCAGTGATTTTAACACTGGTTTTAACTGAAGATCTGCACTTAGATGGGGAAAGTGGAAAAAAAAAGACACAAATCTTTAAAGCTTGCCTTCCCGAGACAGGAAGTCCAGAAATAGCATCATGCAAAGAGGGCTGGGCTGGACAGCTCCAGCCACAAGCAAAAGATTTAACAATTCAGAGCCCGGTGTCGCACCTTGATAATAAAAATATGCTTCAAAGAGCTCACACAGGCTGTGATCTGAAAATGTTTTTTATGTGTTTTTTTTTTTTTTTTTTTTTTAATGGTATGAAAGAACAGAAAACAGATGTGAAAGTAAATAGGTGTGAACGCGATACTTAGGCTAAAATCTATTTCTAAAAATAACCTAAATCCATAACATTTAACTTTGAAGCAGAATAGTAAAACACTGATACTGCAAATGTAAATCATAAAGGTTCTATACTTAACGTGATTATTACTATTATTATTTTTTATGTATTATGTTAATTAATAAATTGGATGCAAATACCATGCCTTCATTAATTAAACAACCAAGTGAATAAATGTCTTTATAAGAGGCCTATTTGAAATCAAATAGTACTCAAGATTTAAGATATGCACAAACAGTACAATTCAATGAACACATTCAGATTTCCTGCAGAAATTGTCCACAAGGTGTCTCTGTCCTCCGTAACTTCAGCTTCAGAAACAGTATATCATGCTGTTAAGCCAGCCATTATAAAAAAAAAATTTCCTGGAGATCTGCCTTTAGTCTAACACACCTTCCAGTAATGATCAAGTGAACCCCAGAACCCCCTTTATTTGATAGATCAAGTGTGTTTGATTAGAACTCCATAGGATGCAGGATCTACAAGAGTAGGATTAATAAAAACAAAACAAAAAATATATAAAGGTTCATAAATGAAATTTCTCAAGTGACTACAGCAGATAAACCTGCTTTATAAATGTTACAGTAATCCCTCATTTAATCATCTTAGCATCATTTCTGATCAGGAACCAGTCACCTGTTGTGAAATTTACACATTCGTTGGAGCACTGTCACATAGCTAATTCAACAGGAGTAAAATTAATTCTGTAATCGAACTGTAATCGAACACATCTGAGTCAACTAATCAAAGTCAGTATGTTCACTTGTAAACGGTACTGTAGGCAGGTGTTGAATAGGAGTAGAAACTGAAATCCCTGCAGTAAAGTAGCTTTACAGTAGCAGTGCCAAGGACTCCTGGTGTATAATACACATAAACAGATTTGAATGAAATGACATTCCTTTCAGGGAATTTAAACAGTATCTGTTCAACATGAAATCAAAAACTATCACAGAGATTTAGTATCTGCCCACCATTGCATGAATAATACTGTCTGTTGTTTACAAACTGGTAGGCCTAAGGGAGGTTATGATATGCAAGCAAGTGGTTCTTGAAGTTTACAACAATTTTTTAAACTAAGAGCACATTCATGAGATTACACTAAACTTTGAGCTGGCTTTAAACGTCAACATAAGGAGGTTGCCCTTACCTGTGTCCCTGAAGAGTCCTGCTGATTCACCTGCTTTAGATGGGCTGGACGCTGCTTTACGGAACAGTCCATTTCCACCAATGGTTTCACCCAAACCACCATGTCTGATGAGCATGTGGATCACCATCTGTTGCTGTGTGCGGAAGCCCTTTCCGCACTCCAAGCACTCTGAGGTTTTCTGGGAATTCTTACGACTAGGGCGAGAAGTAGGCCGGTACTCAGTGTCACTCAGATTCTCTGGGCTTCGCTCACCTATCGAGACCTGGACATTCCTTTCTCCATTGCTGTGTTGATCTGTATTGGAGCCTTGGGTCCCAGCCCCTCTCCGTTTCTTGGTTGGGATACTCGCCATTGCATCAAGTGACTTCTTCCGCTTGTCCTGTCTCAGCAAGACATACTCGCCTTTTTCCCTGTCATATGCTACATCTGCATCGGCTAACCTCTCTTCCCAACCCAGGTTCTTCTCCGATACCTCCACTACTTTGCCTCTGGTGGCAAGTTGCCAAGCCTGGTAGCTACTAACTGGATCCAGCTCTGGGATTCTTTTCCCTAGAGTTCCCTCAGTGGGGTTCTCTTCATATCCTGCTGGTTTCAAGTTTAAGCATTCCAAGAAGCTTGTCTTTGTGACAGATGTGAAGTCTTTATCACTGCAGAAGGTATTGTTAGGAGGCCGCTCAACATTTCTGTGGACCTGCTCGTGCAACAGCAGGCCCTTGCTGTTGTGGAAGAAGTTACCACACTTGGCACAGAGTTCATAGAGACACACTTCGTTCACCAAGTTCGACTCATCCTGTGCCACCTCATTGACAGTAGCCGGAAGGTAAGAGTCACTCTTTGGTTTTACCTTGATGTTGTGGGTCTTCATGTGGCTACGAAGAAACCAGGGCTCACGAAAGCGGCGTCCACAGATCCGGCACCCATGATGCAGACTGTTTTGATGCTTTTTCATGTGAGCTTTCAGAAACCAGGCCTGGGTGAACACCTGGTCACATTGTTCACATGGGAACTCGCCTTTACCAAGTACACAGTCAGCATCCTCACTGATAGAGGCTTTGGTGGCAGATTCCTCCTCGATAGGATGTACTTTCTCAATGTGAGCCTGCAGTTGGTCCTCCTGCAAAGTCTCATAAGGGCACAGGTCACATCGAAAGACCTTGTGAAGCTCTTGCATATGCTGTTCAAGCTCTGCAAGACTGGACAGTCTCTTCCTGCACAGTGTGCATTGCACTGACTGTTTGCTATTCTCACCAGAGGTTCTTTCCTTCTTCCCGCCTTTCTTCCTTGTTTTGGTCGCATCCTCACCGCTCACAACCTTGTTGCAGGCCGAGGTACTCTCAGTCGGACTGGAGCAACCACCTTGATCTTCTGGCACCCCTCCTTCCTTTTCCCCTTCCCCTTCTTCATCCATGTCTTCCTCCTCACCACCGGTGCTCTGGCTGAGGCCATCCAGTTTGTGACTGCGAATGTGGGCCTTTAAGCTACCCTTCTGGGCTGAGCGGTGTTCACAGTGAGGACACTTGTATGGTTTCTCCCCAGTGTGCTTTCTCATGTGCTGGGACAAGGAGCTGAGGAAAGGGAAACTTCTTCCACAGAGTTCACAAGTGTGACCCCTACTCTTCTTGCCTTCCTGGTGACCTTTGGAGAAGGACTCCTCCTCTACAATGTCCGGCCGTTCCACCTCCATCCCAAGGCTTGAATATTCTAGTATGCTGCTATCTGTTGTCCAAATTATTAGAACCTATTAAGTATGTCTCGCCTGTAGTCATTCGGTCTGGGTAAAAGTTCTCTTCGTCAAACATGCCATTGTTGGTAATTCTGTCTTGACAGTGTTGCTTTTGTCTGGAATATGTCTGGAGTTATTTCTATTATGAATCATCTTACCAGCTGAGGGTTTGCTTCATTCTGGTCACCTGGGAGGAAATGGAGACAGAAGCAAAATTGAGAACAAGACTTGCAAATAAAGGTTACTCATTAATCCATTAGTCCATGCCAATAAACAAGCTGTTATTAGTAATAAAGCTCCACTTGAACTTATATGGAAGGCACTATGCATATTTGTTTTATGAAATTACTGTCTTAATGATTCTTATTATGAATCAAGTGCTGTTATGAATCAAGTGCTAAGTACAAAAGATGTTACGAAACTGAAGATACGAAACTGTTAAATGGAAAGAACTAAGGCCCATTGTTTGAGACAACCCCCAGCTAACAGAGTCATCATATATAATGTCATCTGACAGTCTTTTGTTCCGTCAAAACTATTCATTTAAGCCAGGATCCATACTTCATAGCTGAATACAGAGGATACAGTACATTGGGTTTTATGCTCTGCACCATTTACAAGTGAGTGGGAGAGGGACAATGAGATAGAGAGATATGAGAGAGAGACTGCTAATGTCCTCATTTGAGAGTCAGAGGAAAAGGCACATCTTTAAGTATTGCATAAACACACTAACTTATCCAACAAGCTTTCTGAATATTCTAACAAGAACTTAAACAAAGATGCAGTAAATACACTTCTCAAATTTCTAACAAGAAGGATATTAAATGTTGTAAATCCACAAAAACATACACACCCCAGTCCAGAATCAGGATTTCCTGCCATTCTGTTTTTTTTTTTTATCAAATGTAAACATGGCAAATCTTTCTGCATTCTTCAAAAATGGTTTTGCTGACTGAATGTTATTGTAGTACATAAGCTGTGTGTTGGCATATCTGTTAATCTAGTTTGTGAAATTTGTTAATTTAATTAAAATAAATGCATTCTACACTACAGTACAGACTAAGTCTGAGTAATGTAACAAGTCTTTAAATTTAAAGTCAATTACTGTTTACATTTAGCTAAAATACCTATAATAGGCAGTTTAATTTAAGGCCAAAATGTGTTCAAAGAGCTGGAAATGTTTAGTATTTTATTTATTTTTTACTTTAAGGTATGTGTGACAACTTGCCCCCATCCACCTTATATTTTAGCCCATTTGTGTGAACCTTTGCCTGAAGGACAACAGTAAGTCTCAGTTAGTCCCCTCTCATAGTCAGTATGAGCAGTGGCTGTCTGCTCTTAGGCCTAAATTCATTGTGTGTACAAGTGTGTGCGTGTGTCTGCTCAGGCGTAAAGAGACTATTCAGTGTAGGGGTGAGAGATGGGCCAGTTGGGATGAACCCTGAGGGCCAGTCCTCTCTCTCTCCCAACAATCAATAATCCATTATATACCAACTACATTTCACCACTGGCCCTGCATCCCCCTCACACAAACACACACATTCTAATGCACAAAATGCACTCCCCTCTCCACGGTTCATCTTTTACGGTAAGTTAACTTGCTGTGCCATAAAATGCCAGGTAAGAAATTTAAAGAGGTAATGTTTAGGAAATTGGAAGTTTTCCTAGAGGTTCGTTTAGTTTTCCCATCATCCATTTATCTCGACTTCTGTCCAATGTTTGCCTACTTATCTAGTTTATTTCCTTTGATTATTTGATTTTGTATGTTGGGTAGCGTGTAAACAGTGTAGCCTCTATGACAATGGAATGAATGAGGTGCTTAACCACATAAAAACGGAACTGAACATGCTGAGCTGGTAATGAATAGCATTTTGCTGTTTGGCAAACCAATGAGCTGAGCATTAAATCGCCGTAACTATGATACCAAGAGGTTTGGGAGATGTGTAAAGACACACACTACGAGAACACACACACACACACACACATATATACACACACGTCAGCAATGGGGTTATTATTGAAACATGGCTGTTCTCAGAGGGCTTACCTCAGCTCTGCTGACCTACTTATCCCCAGACAGTTCATCTCATCTTGTAGCTCCATCAATGTAGGATCAGTGCACTTTTCAAATTGAGCGGTGTGTGAGTGTGTGTGTATATGTGTGTCAGTATGCATGTGTGCACTCAAATCCTATACCAAATTGTGCATTTTGTCCAAATGCACAGAGGCACTAACCAAACCACTAACAGGCATCAATGCTGACAAGAGAAGATAGAAGAGCTCGGTTATTTTTTGTTCTCATTGTGATGTGACAGACATCAGATAAATCACTTGTTTTTCCTCAAGACTGCAACCAGTGAGATTATTATTGCAAAATTTGTCCTAAAACAAGCAAAATGTAACAAAACAAAACTTCGGTATGAATTAACATCCATTTTGAATTTCCACACAATGTGCAAATGGTATTTTGTTTTTATTCAAAATTACAATTACCAATGATGAAACTCACTTGTTATCCATCATTATTGTCTCTGCGGGCATCCTATCTTACTAACCATTTGGTGGATCTCAAATCCCCTTAAACTACAATTGCATTGTGCCTCCCACACCAGAACTGTCACAATAGCTCATGTCTATACCTCCGCTGAGCTATGGGGAGTCCAACGCGGCCATTGTTGGATGCAGGGGTCTATCCTACACTAGAGGCCTGCCTGAAGCATGTCTGGTTGGGGAAGACAAAGGGAAGTCCCTCCCGGTCCCATTTTGGAGTAGATCCTGCCTGGTACCCTCAACTGCTGATTACGACTTAAATAAAAGGGGGGCCCTGATGCAAGTTTACGACTGCAAGCACAATAGCAAGTGCTGAGGCTAACATTGTCATGTTAAATAACACAAAATATTCTGGTATTTTTCTGGTTTCAAAGATGCGATTCCCCCTGGTTTGAAACCAAGGAACGAGAGAAGCCAAGAAAAAACAGGCTTGGTTGGACATGCTACACAAAATGTCAAGTCTAGCAAAGTTAAAGTCTGTGTAATGAGGAATGTGAGTACAGATGTGGTCATATGATAAAAACTGAACAGAGAAGGGCACAAACGTTTCTATTCAGCTGAAATGTAAAGCTAAGTGATACAGCTTGCACAGGGTGAAGGGCTCCTTTGTTCTGCAATGTTTCTGAAATGAAGACACAATGAACACTACTTAGCTGTAGCCTGCCCATGTTACATAGGCATAAAACAAGATTTACAACTTGAGTTCTTCAAAAATACGCCTCCCCTATAGAGACTTCGTCCCTGTCCACTAGTAATGGTTGCTGACAGTGGTAATGTTTAGGCGTGTGTGATTCTAGTGGTTTTCACAGTTTTGATACAGCCACCGTTCATTTGAGATTCCTGAGGAACCTTCCTCTGACACATCTGCGGCTGTTACCCCTGCCTCAACTCTTAGCTGTTGTTCCTAATACACACTTGTCAATATATACACTGTACAAAGTGAGCAAAGTGAGCGTCCTGACTGCGGGTGTCGCTGTTGGACAGTGTTTTCTCTACTTCCTGTTGGCCTTCTGTAGCTAATCGTAGCTCCGTGTAGCTGTTTTTATTTTTTTTTCTCTAGAATCTTTATCTTACTATCACTCTCTGTTTTTTGAAGTGATAAAATCTAACTTAATTCACTCTATATTTCTGATATTATCGATCAACCGTTCACTTTTATTTTATATCCGTGAGTGCAGTACACCTGTAAAGCGTTAGCACTCGTTAGCTTGTCATTAGCATTTTCATTCGAACCTATCGCTGTTTTCTTTTCTTTTCTCCTCTCCTCTCTCTCGCTCCAGTTTTTCACAAGTTCATCAAACAACCGCAGTAAAAATATTTCATCAAGCACGGTGAGTTATGGCTTCTCCTGCTATTGTTATTTGCACCTCTTGCCACATGTACAGTTTATCTATCTCTGTCGCAGATGAGGGATTCACATGTGATAAATGCAGGGAAATAGTTAGGCTGACAGAGAAGATTTCAGAATTAGAGACACGCATCCAAACTTTAATTGAGGACAGTAAGAATGTTAGGGCTCTAGATACGGCTTTGGATGCGTCTAGCTCAGGGATTCCTGTACATTGTTCGGTTCCGGCAACAGAGCCCCTGCAGCAGGGCAACTGGGTGACAGTGAGGCAGCATAGTCGTGGTTCAAAACACCACTCTTCTGTTCCGATCAAAACATTAAACAGGTTCTCCCCACTCAGTGATGCACCCACTGAGAAACCTGATGAAAGTGCTCTAGTTATTGTTGATTCTATTGTACGGAACATGAATATAGAGACACCAGCCACCATAGTCAAATGTTTACCGGGAGCCAGAGCACCTGACATCTTGGCAAATTTAAAAGTGCTGGCTAATGTTAAACGTAAATACAGTAAGATTGTTATTCATGCCGGCGCTAATGATGTTCGACTTCGCCAGTCGGAGATCACTAAAAATAACATTAAAGAGGTGTGTGAACTTGCAAGCATGATGTCAGACACTGTAATATGATCTGGTCCCCTCCCTGCTTACCGTGGTGATGAGATGCATAGCAGATTGTCATCACTCAATGGCTGGATGTCTAAGTGGTGCCCACAGAATAACATAGGTTTCATAGACAATTGGACGAGCTTTTGGGGCAGACCTGACCTGTTGAAAAGAGATGGTCTTCATCCCTCCTTGGGTGGCGCCATTCTTCTCTCTAGAAATATGGCAAATAGTCTTAGTGTTTATACTTGACTAACTGGGGCCCAGGTCAGGAAGCAGACAGACTGGCTAAACCGACCGTCTGCTAGCTGCCTCACGTCACAGAGGTCAGCTAATTCTCAGCACATAGAGACTCTTTCACCTAGATATCACACTATAGAGACTGTGTCTGTTCCCCGAACTAGAAAATACAAAAAATGTCCAAACCAAGTTAAGATTAACAATTTAATTGAGGTTCAACAAATAAAAAACAGATGCAATATGGATAAACAAATGATAAAGCTTGGCTTATTGAATATCAGATCCCTTTCTACGAAAACACTTTTTGTAAATAATATGATCACTGATCATAATATGGATGTGCTCTGTTTGACAGAAACCTGGCTAAAACCTGATGATTACATTATTTTAAATGAGTCCACCCCCCAGGATTACTGTTATAAAAATGAGCCGCGTCTAAAAGGCAAAGGGGGAGGTGTTGCTTCAATTAATAACAACGTTTTCAGGATATCTCAGAGGGCAGGGTTCAAGTATAACTCGTTTGAAGTAATGGTGCTTCATATAACATTATCCAGAGAAACAAATGTTAATGATAAATCCCCTGTTATGTTTGTACTGGCTACTGTATACAGGCCACCAGGGCACCATACAGACTTTATTAAAGAGTTTGGTGATTTTACATCCGAGTTAGTTCTGGCTGAAGTTTTAATAGTTGGTGATTTTAATATCCATGTTGATAATGAAAAAGATGCATTGGGATCAGCATTTATAGACATTCTGAACTCTATTGGGGTTAGACAACACGTTTCAGGACCTACTCATTGTCGAAATCATACTCTAGATTTAATACTGTCATATGGAATTGATGTTGATAGTGTTGAAATTATGCATGATGATATCTCAGATCATTATTTAGTTTTGTGCAAACTTCATATAGCCAAAATTGTAAATTCTACTTCTTGTTACAAGTATGGAAGAACCATCACTTCTACCACAAAAGACTGCTTTTTAAATTATCTTCCTGATGTATCCAAATTCCTTTAGCATATCCAAAACCTCAGAACAACTTGATGATGTAACAGAAACTATGGGTTCTTTCTTTTCAAGCACTTTAAATACAGTTGCTCCTCTACGCTTAAGGAAGGTTAAGGAAAACAGTTTGACACCATGGTATAATGAGCATACTTGCACCCTAAAGAGAGCAGCCCAAAAAATGGAGCACAGCTGGAGGAAAACAAAACTAGAAGTATTTCGTATTGCTTGGCGGGAAAGTAACCTATCCTACAGAAAAGCATTAAAAACTGCTAGATCCGATTACTTTTCTTCTCTTTTAGAAGAAAACAAACATAACCCCAGGTATTTATTCAATACAGTGGCTAAATTAACGAAAAATAAAGCCTCAACAAGTGTTGACATTTCCCAACACCACAGCAGTAATGACTTTATGAACTACTTTACTTCTAAAATCGATACTATTAGAGATAAAATTGCAACCATTCAGCCATCAGCTACAGTATCGCATCAGACAGTGCACTATAGACCCCCTGAGGAACAGTTCCACTCATTCTCTACTATAGGAGAGGAAGAATTGTATAAACTTGTTAAATCATCTAAACCAACAACATGTATGTTAGACCCTATACCATCTAAGCTCCTAAAAGAGGTGCTTCCTGAAGTCATAGATCCTCTTCTGACTATTATTAATTCCTCATTGTCATTAGCATATGTCCCCAAAACCTTCAAACTGGCTGTTATTAAGCCTCTCATCAAAAAACCACAACTTGACCCCAAAGAACTAGTTAATTATAGACCAATCTCGAATCTCCCTTTTCTGTCCAAGATAATAGAAAAGGTGGTATCCTCACAATTATATTCCTTCTTAGAGAAAAATGGTATATGTGAGGATTTCCAATCAGGATTTAGACCGTATCATAGTACTGAGACTGCTCTCCTTAGAGTTACAAATGATCTACTCTTATCATCTGATCATGGGTGTATTTCTCTATTAGTTTTATTGGATCTTAGTGCTGCGTTTGACACAATTGACCACAACATTCTTTTGCATAGACTTGAACAAATTGTTGGCATTAATGGAAGTGCAATAGCATGGTTTAAATCGTACTTATATGACCGCCATCAGTTCCTAGCAGTGAATGAAGATGTATCATATCGATCACAAGTGCAGTATGGAGTACCTCAAGGCTCAGTACTAGGGCCGCTACTCTTCACGCTTTATATGTTACCCTTGGGAGATATCATCAGGAAACATGGTGTTAGATTTCACTGTTATGCTGATTATACTCAGCTCTATATTTCTTCACGGCCCGGTGAAACACACCAATTTGAAAAACGAATGGAATGCATAGTCGATATAAAAAACTGGATGACGAGTAATTTCTTACTGCTAAATTCTGAAAAAACAGAGGTGTTAATTATAGGACCTAAAAACTCTGCTTGTAATAACCTAGAACACTGTCTTAGATTTGATGGTTGCTCTGTCAATTCTTCGTTGTCAGTTAGGAACCTAGATGTGCTATTTGATCGCAATCTTTCCTTAGAAAGCCACGTATCTAGCATTTGTAAAACTGCATTTTTCCATCTCAAAAATATATCTAAATTACGGCCTATGCTCTCAATGTCAAATGCAGAAATGTTAATCCATGCATTTATGACCTCAAGGTTAGATTATTTTAATGCTTCATTGGGTGGTTGTTCTGCACGCTTATTAAACAAACTACAGCTAGTCCAAAATGCAGCAGCAATAGTTCTTACTAGAACCAGAAAGTATGACCATATTAGCCCGGTCCTGTCAACACTGCACTGGCTCCCTATCAAACATCATATAGATTTTAAAATATTGCTTATTACTTATAAAGCCCTGAATGGTTTAGCACCTCAGTATTTGAATGAGCACCTTTTACATTATAATCCTCTACGTCCGCTACTTTCTCAAAACTCAGGCAATTTGATAATACCTAGAATATCAAAATCAACTGCGGGCGGCAGATCCTTTTCCTATTTGGCGCCTAAACTCTGGAATAACCTACCTAACATTGTTCGGGAGGCAGACACACTCTTGCAGTTTAAATCTTGATTAAAGACCCATCTCTTTAACCTGGCTTACACATAACATACTAATATGCTTTTAATATCCAAATCCGTTAAAGGATTTTTAGGCTGCATTAATTAGGTAAACCGGAACCGGGAACACTTCACATAACACCCTATGTACTTGCTACATCATTAGAAGAATGGCATCTATGCTAATATTTGTCTGTTTCTCTCTTATTCCGAGGTCACCGTAGCCACCAGATCCAGTCTGTATCCAGATCAGAGGGTCACTGCAGTCACCCGGATCCAGTACATATCCAGACCAGATGGTGGATCAGCACCTAGAAAGGACCTCTACTGCCCTGAAAGACAGCGGAGACCAGGACAACTAGAGCCCCAGATACAGGTCCCCTGTAAAGACCTTGTCTCAGAGGACCACCAGGACAAGACCACAGGAAACAGATGATTCTTCTGCACAATCTGACTTTGCTGCAGCCTGGAATTGAACTACTGGTTTCGTCTGGTCAGAGGAGAACTGGCCCCCCAACTGAGCCTGGTTTTTCCCAAGGTTTTTTTCTCCATTCTGTCACCGATGGAGTTTCAGTTCCTTGACGCTGTCGCCTCTGGCTTGCTTAGTTGGGGTCACTTCATCTACAGCGATATCGTTGACTTGCAAATAAATGCACAGACACTATTTAACTGAACAGAGATGACATAACTGAATTCAATGATGAACTGCCCTAAATTATCATTTTGCATTATTGACACACTGTTTTCCTACTGAATGTTGTTCAGTTGCTTTGACGCAATGTATTTTGTTTAAAGCGCTATATAAATAAAGGTGACTTGACTTGACTTGACCTTATGAATAGTGATTAGTGATTGAGTCCTCTTAATGGAACAGTTCACTCAAAAATTATGTCAGCATTTAGTCACCCTCACTTACTTTCCAACATTTCAAAGCCTTATGCTTTTATTTTCTCAGTGAAGTATAAAAGTAGATTTAAAGAATTTATAGTGATCAGTTATTCCTGTTATGGCAAGGCTGAATTTTCAGCATCATTACTCCAGTCTTTAGTGTCACATGATCCTTCAGAAATCCTTATGAAATATGCTGATTTGGTGTAAAGAAACATTTCTTATTATTGTGAATGTTGAAAACATTTGTGTGGTTTAATATTTTGGTTGAAACCATGATGCATTTTGCATGATGCAGGATACTTTAATAAACAGAAAGTTCAAAAGAACAACATTTACTTATAATAGATATATTTTGTGAAATCACAAATGACTGTACTCTGTCTTTTGATCATGTAGTGCATCCTAAAAGCATTCAAATAAAAGTATTAATATCTTTCAAAAAAAATAAATGCTGACCCCAAAAGTGTTTTACTTTCCTCTTTTCTTTACTTCAAACAAAGAAAATTAATTTTGAGAATTTGAGAATATACACATTAAGAATATTCTGTAAGCTACCTCGAGCTACTTTACAGTATATGTTGGAACATATATGCTAAGCAAAAACTTTTGTCCATCCTTAGTATTGTACTTTTTCTGTGACTTACTACTGCTGAAGTAATTAAATTATAATTAAATGATCAATGATTGATAAGCAGCCATATGTTTGAGGATATTCTTCACAAAAATGAAATAACATCTTCAGGAGTGCATTTAAGCGCAGGATCCACTGTTTACATGCCACCGACACGCAAGCAACAACACATGTGCTGGTAAAAACATGCACAAGCACAAAAACACACACAAAGACAGCCAGCTTTCAGTGGAAAGAAACAGCAGCACGTACACAGGCCTGTATCTGAGAGACACAGCCCTGAGCGAGAGCTCCATTCTTTCCCCTCCTCTCTTTTCTCTGGCTGATGAATGGCTATGGCGAATCAACTTTCTGCTCGCTCATTCAACCTGACGGCTAGTCCAGCTCAGCACAAACGCTCCATGCTCTGGACACTACTCCTCTGCTCTGAGCCAGTGTGTGTGTGGGAGAGAATGAGAAAAAGTGTGTATATCCTCATGTGAAAGACAGAGCTAAGCAAGTTCATGACACATATGGTTTTTCTAACACGGCCTGGCCTGAACCATAGACCTTGAGCCAAAATCCTATGTGGGAATTTGTGTGTGCTAGTATGTGTGTGCACTGTGCACATATGTTAATTGCATTCGTGCCAAACAAACATGTTGCATGTCAGTGTGTGTGTTTGATAAATCCTAAAATATCTCGAGATGCTGAGCAAGAGAGGGGCTGTAGGTTTTGAAACAAACTGGCCCTACGGATGGCGATCTTAAACCACGAAGCAACAGTGCAGCTTAATGTGTGTGTTATTGATGTGTGACGCTCATCTCCTGATAAGATTACTCTGCTGAAATGACTTCTTCACAAAGCAGTAGTTCTTCCAAGCTCAGTCAGAATTCATAGCTCATAATTGTATAATGGAATGATAATGGCCTCAGATTGGTTGGAGATGAGTATTATCAAGTAGAGATTACAGATGTGCGAGGGCTCCACAACCTCCCATCCCCATCACTAAAGAACACCACTCCCTAAAGCCACGCTTACACAAGCAATAAAGCGAGGGATTATTTTCCTGCTTGTGTGCTTGATGTCTGAGCAAAGAATCTGGAAATCTTGAATGATGATATCTTTGGAAAGGGTTTAGGTTTTGATAAAAAGATGTAAGACTTTCTGATAAGTAACTCCAGCAACTTCAAACTTGTGATTAAACCGTGTAATGGTGCAGAGCGTTTGTTCAACAGAAATTTGTAGAAATTACAGCTCTTTTTAATCTACATTAATGTTTGTCATAAAAAGAAAAACTAAAAATACTTTAAAAAATATATACTTATATTTATATGGACAACAAAATTGCTTTACAAATTAAGAAAATGTGTCTTTAGAAAAATAATTTTCTATTATGCCGTTTCATTGGCAGGTTTTCTCACTTGTTTCACAGTTACAGTTAAGCTTAAACCTCAGATTTAGTTAAGTCGAAAATCTGTGAATGAATTAAAATATCTTGTCAAAACAATTCATACATACATGTACATAAATCAGAATTTCTTTAGGATCCCCTGATCATTAATTTACTTAAAAGAAAAATTCTAAATAAAAATGACAAAAATGTAAAAAAAAAAAATTAATGTAGCCTATGACTTACTTTCTTATACGTGCATAATGAATAGTCATTATGCAATTTTGCTATTCATCTATATTTACCCTTTTTTAACTTATAACTTTAAGCTATTTTAAAGTCAAGTCAAGTCACCTTTATTTATATAGCGCTTTAAACAAAATACATTGTGTCAAAGCAACTGAACAACATTCATTAGAAAACAGTGTGTCAATAATGCAAAATGATAGTTAAAGGCAGTTCATCATTGAATTCAGATTCATTAAATTTAAACAAAGACGATTGTATTATAAATTCCAGCAGATCCGTCAAAGGGGTTAATTACAATATAAATGTTTTGGGATAAAGGGAAAATGTTTCTACAGGTGTTCACAGGGTGGGATTATATGTGTTTTGTTTTTTGGTGGAAGTCAAAGCATGCAAGTGTGCATGTACTTGTGTGTCTGTCTGTCTGTGTGTGTGTGTGTGTGTGTGTGTGTGTGTGTGTGTGTGTGTGTGTGTGTGTGTGTGTGTGTGTGTGTGTGTGTGTGTGTGTGTGTGTGTGTGTGTGTGTGTGTGTGTGTGTGTGTGATATGAGAGAGGGACACTATCAGTAATGTTTATGTAATATCTGCCTGAGCCTCTGCAGCACTCGTGATGGCAGGATGACATAACACCTATGCGGACACACAGCTCATCCAAGAAACACACACATATACACTCAGACAGACAAAGAAGATTCCTCTGGTCTATTTAATTTAAATGCAATCTATCATGATTTGATAGTTTAAAAATAGCAATCAAATTCACAGGAAAACAAAATCACACGTTGATTTGATTTAAAAAAAAAGACATATTTAGTATTTTCATCTAAATATGAAAAATCTGTCAGCATGTAATTTAAAACGATACACACATTTTTTTTTTTAAAAAGAATACTGTCCATTCTTTTTTAAAAGAATGAAAGCGAATGATGACTCTAACTGGGGGCTTCAAGCTCCAAAGTGGCAAAGATACACCACCAATTATGTCTATATGACTTATGAACTATAATCTACATCTTTTGAAGTCATACAGTAGCTTTATGGAAGTAACCATCTGAAATTTAAAAGAATCATGTCTGATTTGAGAACAAATCATTCTTTTGAATCAGGATAAATGAACCAGTTGATCCAGTCCAAACTCTTCTTAATGTGGGTGGTGTTGGCGCAGTGGATAAGACACATGTCTTTGGTGTGAGAGACCCGGGTTCGAATCCACTGTGAGACACCAATGTGTCCCTGAGCAAGACACTTAACCCCTAGTCGCTCCAGAGGTGTGTGACCTCTGACATATATAGCAATTGTAGGTCGCTTTGTATAAAAGCGTCAGCTAAATGAATAAATGTTAATGATTTGTTCATGAAGCAAACTAATCTGGTTGAGTTCAAATCACTGACAAAACTATTATATAGCTTTACAAGGTTTGGAATATAGTGCTTAATTCACATACCCTTGAGATACTATTATTGATTTTAATTAGTTTTTCTTTTTAAATGTTCTTTTTCGATGTAGGTTTTGTTAATGATTTCAGTTTTATAGTATTTATTCATTTTTATGTCAGTTTTAGTTGTATTTATTTTAGTACATCAAGTTAAACTAAATGAAAATGAGAAATGCTGAAATAAAATTTTATTTCAGTTAATGCGTATTTTATGTCAAGTAATAAAAAGTATTTTTTTATGGGTTTAGCTTTAATGAACTAAAGCCTTTACGCAATGTGTGTTACTGAAGATGGGTGTCTGTAGAATTGATGTTGTGACAGTAAGTGGCTTGCAGATACACTTGTGTGGTTAACGTGGTCTAGTGCTGAACTATAATCTGAAGGCATTAACTTGCTCTCTAAAAAAAGCTCTCTGAACAGGGATTAGATTATCATGGTAAGGCCAGCTCAGACTCTCTCTCCCGCTCTCTTTTTTTGTCTCTCATTCCACCTCTTTTTTGCACACACTTTCTCAACAAACGAAGGTAAAAGAATAAATATGTCACAAAAACTAGAAAGGCTGCTAATGTGAGTCATTCTTTGAGTTCAATCCAAAACTTTGTAACTTTGTATCTGTGCTGCCTGCCGTCATTAAGAGACATCAGGTAGAAGTGGTCAAGGTCTACAAATATTTGTGATAAATTTCAGTTTGAGGCAAACACTGATATGATTAGAGGGAAAGTTCCTCAACGTATGTATTTTCTGAGGAAACTTTTATTAAGATGTTTTATACTTGTTTTATTCAATCTATTTTATGTTTTTTATTATTTGTTGGTATGGCAATTTGAATGTAAAGAACAGGGGTAAGTTGAACAGTATCGTTAAAATGTGCAGTAAAATAGTTGGGACTGATTTAAGGACTATCACACAAATTTATGAATATAAGGTGACTAAGAAAAAGGCCAGTTAGTCCTTTATGTCACCCATCCATTGTGTAATGAATTTCCACTGCTTCCTTCTGGCCAGAGAAAAAAAACCAAATTTGTGCAAATCAAACAGATACAACAAATATACAATAAAATGACTTATTATAAATGTGCATTTTATGTGTGTAGTGTTGCTGCTGTATGTGCATGTATACTAAAGAATTACCTTTTATGGACAATAAAGTTAAGTAAGTAAAACTCTGTAAACCATATCAATGTTTCATCTTACGTCTAGCTTATGTTATGTCACAGAGCAACCAAAAACACTTATAGCTGGAGGGTGAGTGACTGTTGACTGTAGAGTCCTAATGAAAATGCAGTGAACAGCAAAAATCATTTTCTTAAAGGGATAGTTCACACATTTTTGTTTTTTATTTATTTTGTCATCATTTACTCATGTAATGGTCAAAAAAGCATCCAAAACAAGCTACAAAAACAACATCAATTACAATATCAGTTCTTCATTATATACACTTCCAAACAGCACAGCTCATCCCTCCACCGCATGTATGCTTTATTGACCTTGATGGCACCCCGAGTGGGACACTCTTACTCAGAACCGTCTGGCCTCCGTAAATATATCTGTGTCCTTGGCGAGAGATGTGATCATGGTCGCTCGGTTAGAGCTTGCACAGGGCATGCCAGATGTCTTTCTCATGGCCTTTAAAGTATTGTCTCTCCAGCCGTTTATTTATTAATGTTAAGTTCACACTGCGATAACTCTCACCCTGCAAATACTGTTTATTATAGCAGAACCATGAGAAGAGGCAAGTATTTAAAGATGAATGTAAATACGCTTTTATATTTTCTGAAGAAAATGTGAGTGGTGCTTGTCTGTGCAGGAGGGTAAGCCACCATGATGCAGCTGTACAGTTTTGTGTTTGATTGCATTGCTATCAGGTTGCTAAGGTGTTTTAGGCTGTTACTAGGTGGTTGCTTACCCATCAATGTCAAAAGAACTATAGAGTCTATAACATTCTGCTCCCTAAATGAGTCTTTTGCTCTTTCTATAAGGTGAAAATCGTACATCTGAATGCTTAAAAAAGTAATAGAGCACTATTTGAGCTGAAATAAAGTTGAATACTCTAAGGATCAAGGTTTGTTAAAATCCATGTTTGAGCAAAAGTAATAGTGATATTTATATTATAAAAGAAATACCTGGCGCAGATATTGAAAATTGTTAATTTTTAGGGATTGGAATTCCCCTATAAAGTAAAAGAAACCTTAAAGCTCTGGTGCACGATGTTCAGCGCATTTAACTGATATTTAATTGCCATTTTTGACCATTCAGGGTGTGACCTTACATCAAAACTACCTTTGTGACCCAATAATTCTTTATGAAAATGGCAACTATATGACAACATAAATTCAACAGCACGAAAGTGGTGATGCACCAAGTAGCATTATCATATATTGTAGTGGACAGAATCTAATACTTGGTTTGTAGTACAAAGAACTATTAAGAAAGTTTTTTCTTTGGGTGTAATTATTTTTACATCATATTTTTTATAGTTTGGAAGAAAAGAAAGTTTCTGTTCTCTTTTGCGAATCCTTTATTTTTTATTTATTACAGTATTAATTTTATGCATCAGGGCATTAATACATTAAAGAAAATGAATCTATGCTTTAAGGTCATTGTCACAGTCTCTGAACAAGCTCAAGTTTCTTAAAACGGTTGGTTTCTCTCACTCTGGTTAGTTTAGAGGAGGACAGGTAATCCAAGACCAAGAAAGCCATCTGAATCGCTCTCTTTCCCTCCCTCTTCTCTGTTCTTCTTTTGCATGTTCCTGTTCTGTAAGAGAAGATCTGTCTCTTTTTAATGAAACTCCCCCGTCACACCCATCTCCCATCTGGTATGTGCATATATGTGTGTGGGAGGAGGAGGCTGGTGTGGTTATATGTGTGTGTGTTAGTATACATGTAACCAGAGGGAATAGGAACACGTGTATGTATGTGCGGTGTCATTACAGCAGGAAGCCTTTGCTCTGATGAGAGGTATCACTTCCTGTTTATAGAGCAACCACTGGAACACAACAATAGCTGGAATTTTGATGGATCGGCAGAGAGGACGCCCAACTCACACACTCCAGAGGAAAGCTTCACTCTTGCTGACAAATATACTACACAATATGTGAGAAATCAGAGGCAATACAGTCATTGATCACTCGTAAATAAGCAGGAAAGTCTTTAATTAAACGACAACTAAAGTGGTAACTTTTGGCTCTGGTCTGATCAAAATGGTGTTGAGCGCTCCCCTCACTGAGTGATATGTCATGTCGGGCTCTCTGGGATTTAAGGTCAGTCCAGCTGGACTTCAGATGCCAAAATGAGGTGGATTACACCCTTTAATCCCAGTCACCCCAAAGGAAGTGAACTAAAGCTGTCAGCGTTCTTCTTCAGACCACAGTATTCATTCAGCTGATCTTCCTGAACCTCTTTAAACAGACTTGTGTTTGTGTTGAAATGTGAGAGAAGTGCTACTATCAGTTGATAGGATAAAAAAAAAAACAGATGTAAAAGAGTTTTGCCCTTAGGGGAACAGCAGCACTGACTGCTGAGATGAATTATGTATTTACACTGTATCATGTGACGAGGGTTAAGAGTATAATACTTCTATCAGTTCTTTAGAATCATGTTAAATTATGTTAAATGCTGTACAAAATAAATGCTCCAAATTGTAAGCTTCATAAATGTTCAAAAACCGAAATAATTTGTTATACTGAATTTGTTATTGTATCTCCCTACAAACAAAAATGGATGCCCAGACAACGTGTTTTGATCCCACTTTATAAAGCACAACATACTGATTTCAGATACAACACTTTGCAATTGCTCTGCTCACAAAGACAGGTGTTTACTGAAGAAGTTTACTTGTGTTACTGGAAATGCAAGCATGCACTTGCATAAATTTACTTCAACAACTTGAGTAATTTGAACAGAAGTGTTGCACTGTATTGTATAAGAGAGGTTTGGCACTGAATGCTAGCTTTATTTTCTCAATAACTGAAATCCCTTGAGCTTGAGCTATTAATAAGCTCTGAGCACTTTTATTTTTTTATTTTTTTACAGAGGAAAAGCTGTTGGGGAAGCTGAAATTTAGTCATATTTCCAACCAGGCTCACTGGAAAATCAAGCCTCTATCTACACAAACTCCAAAAACTTACCTATATTTACTGCAGTTTCCAGTTGAAATGAACACTAGTGGTACTAAAACACCAATGACTTTTCATTCTCGTCACACAAATTGTGATTACAGGCATACTCCACCCCAAAATGATAATTTTGTCATCAATCACTTACCCCCATGTAGTTCCAAACCTGTAAAAGCTTTGTTCGTCTTCGGAACACAATTTAAGATATTTTAGATGAAAACCGTGAATGTTGTGACTGTCCCATAGACTGCCAAGACTACCTGCGTACTGCTCATTCTCCAAAATGGCGCTATGCTGATGTGGAGTGATACAGAAGAGACACATCGTTAAGTCGTTATTTTTGTTTCATTCACATAACAAAAATTGTCGTCGCTTCGTAACGTTACGGTTAAACCACTGATGGCAGATGGACTATTCTGACAATGCTTTTCAAACTTTTCTGGACCTAGACCGTGTAACTTACTAGGCAGTGTATGGGACAGTCACAAGCTTCCCGGTCTTCATCCAAAATATCTTAAATTGTGTTCTGAAGACGAACTAAGCTTTTACCGGTTTGAAATGACATGGGGGTAAGTGATTAAGGACAAAATTTTCAATTTTGGGTTGGAGTATCCCTTTAATGAACTCTTATTTTTGTGCCTTTCTTCGCACAGCACTATATTATGACGTCAAAATACTTTTAGTGCATGATAAACTAACACATTTCAGTGTTTGTATCACCAGCTTCAAATATATGGCTTTTCTGACATAGTAAACTTGATTGGTAGCTCATCTGGTACAACACTGCACTTGCTGTTGTAGAACAGCACTTGTAGAACACTTGGGTTTAAGTCCTGTGAAACATGAGGGATAAAAAAAACGTATAGACTTGTAGATTTAAGATAAAATGGTGTGGTTGCCTCCACTTTTGTCTCATGTTTGCTTTTGTTAACACTATCGGTTAGGTTAAAGGTAGAATTTAGTGTAGATGGTGTTATTTTCAAATGCGATAGAGCATAAACCTTTAGCACGACTCACTGGAATTATTATTTGCAAATTGCTATAATATGTAGAACAACCAATGGGTCACACTCACATTAAAACTGAAAACACTTTTAGCACCACTCACTGGACATTCCACCTTGAAAGTGTTGTCCAGGAAACAATGTAATATCATTCACGCTACTCACTGGCCACCATGACCAAGACATACTTTCCCTTCCTATTCATATGATCACAATCCTTTCAAAATTATAGATGCATGTATTTTTAATCAACGATCAATCAAAGCGACATCTAATATTTAGCTGCATTAAATACAAAGTACACAAGAAGATATAACGTGCTGTGCTTTCCTACATGTCGTTTTACAGACAAACCAGACTCTGAATAATTTACAGCAGCAAGGTCTTGACATCCACAGGATCCAATTAGTTGAAATCCACATGCAATCAGTCCACAGGAAAAAGAACAACAGGGACATCTCCAGAGAGACGAGACACTATTAGAAAGTTTCTAAAATACAGAGGGATGAACTGCGTAAAGAGAAGAGCAAATGCACCACTGCTTTGATGGAACACAGAATCCTTGAAATCAGATCAGTGAACAAAGAATATGATACTCGTATACAAATACCTCAGTTACTCAAACAAACCTCTGATAAGGTTCTACTGACTTAGTAATAGCTGTGCTTTAAATAGCAGCAGCTATTAGATATAGTGTATGATAGTGCAGTTTAATTTCATATATAGAACTATGTTACAGTACTGTATAGCTTATGATATGGTATGACATTTGCTTGTAGTCTTATAAATAATAATCAGTTTAAGTGCCCTCAAAAATAAATAAAAGTGTCTGATGGTGACATGCAAACCAAACCAAAGATTCTTCTGCTTAAAACAAAAGATGTTTTTGCGCAAACAGTGAAAGTTAATAGGGTCTGATGTTGTTTTATAGATACAAAAAAATAACAGCTACCTTTTTTCAAATTATCTTCTTGTGTGTTCAACAAAAGCATTTAAAATGCATACAAGTTTAGATCAGCACAACAGTGAGGAAATTATGACAGAATTTTCATTTTTGCCTGAACTATCGCCAACTATTTCAAAAAAAAAAAAAAAGTTAATGACTAATCTAAACATTGAGGTTAGTTATGATGGTTGTGGCCATGTCACTAATAGTGACAAGAGAGTAAACAACTAAAACAAAACAAGCAAGCCAAGTTTAGATAAAAGAATCTGACCTAGACAGTTTACAAAATGTATCCAAGCCAGAAGCACAATATAAACTACTCTTGTGAAACTGTTATTAAAATTCCTCATGACTTTATCAGTCAGATTGGGTTTGCATTGGTTTGCAGTACAAGCTCAAAAGAAAAAGAGATGTTTCGGTTCTGTCTAAGGATGGAATCGCCACAACTGTTTGTGTGGTTTCCAGCCAATGGCAACAATGACTTGTTTCTATAATCTCAAATAGAACATTTGTTAGACATTGTGTGATTATACACTACTGAATAAAGTATGATAAAGGGCTTTGGTCTGGTTCTTAGTGTAGTATAGTCGGTTTGGTCTAGTGTGGCATTATATGATATGGCTTGATTTGCTGCGGTTTGGAGAGGTTTTATGTTCTAATTGTATAACATGATCTGGTTTAACCAGGTTTGGTTTGGTATGGTCTAGTATAATTTGGCCTTTCATGGTATCATATGATCAGTCTTTCAGCACTGCTAGTCTGGAAAGGTCTGGTCTTAGTTTAATACGGTTGTTTATGCTGCAATGAGGTTAAGGCACACATAAAACAGGGCAGTTCTCACAAAAAGAAGAAATACACTAATTTCACATTCAAATGTTTAAGGGTCAGTAATTTTATCTTGTGAAATATTATTACAATTAAAAAAATAACCATTCTCCAATGTAATATATATTTACATAATTGATTCCTTTGATGGCAAATCTGAATTTTCAACAGTCATTACTTTATTCAGAAATCATTATCACATGCTGATTTGCTCAAGAAACATTTATTATTATTATTATTATTATTGTTATTATTATGTTGAAAACAGTTGTACTACTAAATATTTTTGTGGACTACTTTATGAATAGAAAGTTCAAAAGTTAAGCATTTATTTGAAATAAAAATCTTTTGTAATATTTTAAATGTCTTCACGTCATTGTTTTCATCAATTTAATGTAGCCTTGCTGAATAAAAATATTTTATTCTAAAAAAAAAAAAATAGTAATAGTAATCTTACTGACCCCAAACTTTTGAATGGTAGTGTATGTTATTATTTACTCAATATCATGTTGTCTAAAATCATATGACTTTCTGTCTTTCAAAAAAAAAAAATAATAATAATAATTGTATAAGAAAATATGTGAGGATCAAAGCCATCAGCCTTTTAAAGAAAGCATAAATCATTCAGAGAAGGGTTTTCAGATTATAAGCTTCTATGTTCCTTTTTCAGCATTTGGATCTTTTTAACGACAGTCGCCATTTTCTTTCATAAAAAAAAATATGCAAGTTGCACATCATAAAGCAATCCAAGGTAAGGTGTTCCACAGTAAAAAAGAATGTCATACAAGTTTGGAACAACATTAGGGTGCATGAATAAGATTTTTGAGTAATCCATCCCTTTAAAAGGACAAAGGTTCTGGCAATGGTTCAGAAAAACTCTTCTAACTATATGGTGGACATGATGGCAGTGAGGTCATGGTCAAAAACTGGGATGTGTGCAGTATACAGTACCAACCTGTTCCTGTTGGAACGTTGGACAGGAAGATACACACTGCCATCACTTGTTGTGCTCTCTAGTGCCAAAGCTGTGCCCTGCTTAGCTCTCTCTGTCTCTGCCCGCTGCTGCCAGCTCACCCATGTGCCAAGTCCTCCACTAGACACAGTGCATTATGCACGCCTAACACAACTGATACACTCCAAATTCTGGACACAATAATTCCAAAACAGTTTTTATGCTCAAAACACATTTGTTCGTATTACTGCAAGCAATTTACAGTAATGGCATCACCAGCTTGTTTTTCCACTATGCTGGATGATGCTGATTATTCAGCATTACTAAATGAAAAAAATAAGGGATCTGCAATCATTTAAATAATTTCTGGTTTAGTCAAGACAGATAGTATTTGTTTATGTACATATAAAACAACACACAGGCATTAGGACATGTATTCTCACTTAAGCATTTCAGAAAAACAAGTTCAGTTAGTTTACCTTGCTATGCCAGTTGAGGCCATAATGCCATAAATGAAAAAACAATTACAAAATAGAATAACTATAATATGAAGTGGAATTAATATTTTTTTTATTATTATAAATAAATTAATATTTGTTTAATAAATAGATCAAATAAAATTTATAAGTTGATTAAATAACTATTAATCGTTATTTAATTTATTTTTATTTAATTCCATATCATTTATACTATATATGAAAATTGGACACATAAATATATTTCAAAACTTATTAATTTGATTGGCAAACCAATGATGCTAAACTTTTCCTTTTTTTTATTTTTATTTTTTTTTTTTTATTAAGGTAACCTAAACATTTTTCCAAATAAAATTTGTATGAATATTTAGCTTGAAAAGTGCTTTTAAAAGTGCGTTTATTTTAACATTTTTATAAAAGTTTATTTTAAAAGTTTTTTTTTAATTATTTAAAAAGTTTAATATTTACTATATAATGCAATGACATTAAAGGGGTCATAAACTGAGAAATCAATTCCCTTTATCTTTTGACATATAAGAGATCATTGTACTATAAAACCTTCCTGTAAGTTTCAGAACTCAAACTTCTCTCATTAGTCTAAAAATGCATTATATTGAAAATGACAGGTTGTGAAATGTGCCACTTTATGGTGTAATAGTGTGGCTAAACCCCACCCCCGCAGAGGAAGATCAACACCTGCTTCTACATCACTGCCTGTTTAGCCCCGCCCACCGATTCACGCATGTAGTGTAAATAACGAGCACATGTGCAGTCTTTGCAGAAACCAAAATAATAAAGATGGCTCTGAAGTCAAGAAACTGTTCATTGGCATCCTTCATTAGGAAAGAGTTTATTTTTAATGAAGATCTTACTGACCACTAACTTGGTCCTTTGTTCACTTTATTTTACCGTGGATCTGCTTACAAACAAGGCACAATTCATTGCAATATTTTCAGAAAGATTGAAACTAAAAGATGATGCTGTGCCGACTATATTAGATGCGACAGTAATGTGGCACCACACAAGTATGAGTAACTGTTATTACATGGTCACTATAGCTTTGTCAGTTATTACAGATCCTTTGATATATACTGAGTATTTATGCGTTTTTAACCTTAATCACAGCAGCGTCAATCTATGAAGGATGTAGGCTGTCAAACATACACAACTGTTAGCCAATCAAAGCAGTGGGATTTTACTTCCGAGTCTTTTCAAAACAGAGCGTTCTGATGAGGGGGGTCAACACAAAACAGAAAAATATTCTATTACTTATAAATTATTATGTTTTGACCCCATGTCATGACCCCTTTTATATATCTTTAAGTATGTCTTAAATGTTCAAAGATTTTTCGAAAATGTATGTAACTAACACTGTTTTTACTATAAAACATGGACCATTTACTACCTAGTCAAAAACAAACAAAAAGCACAAATAGGTATATAAACAAATAACGATCAACCAATTTAGGAAGACATCTGTTCAGTCTTAACCTGCACGTCTTAACTCTGTAAATTAAATTCTTCACGCAGAGTCTCTCCTCCCCCTCAGCTGCACTTAATCCAAGTGATTAAATCATTTTTCTTCAGCCCTAATTTTGCATGTTATAGGGCTCTGATGGAGGATGGGCATGCTCTTTATTGATTGGTGGTTTGAGCAGATTACCCTAATAGAGGGATTACCACCCACATGTTGACCACGCTTGTAAGAGCTGCTGGGCCACAGTGCCAGCTTCCCATCAGATGGCCAGGGGGAGCAATGAAGACATAACACACCACTCAATGAAAGCATCTGTCTGTTCATCTGTTTACAGTGTGCGCATTAAGTTCTTTTATTTGCAAACTCCATCATCTCAGCTGTGTTGTCAGTTAAGATGTAGTCAAATTCACCATAATCATCACACGTTTAGACGCCTTAGCACAACTTGCTTGGAACTTGAAAGGTTCTATGACAACTGGTGTAAATGTCATGTCTAATGCTAATATGTTAGCAGATACAACACTTGTGTGATTTTTTTTACTGTGGAAAACAGAAGAGGGTAATTAGAGAAGAGTACTGATAACCAAACAGTTTCAGCTACCAATTTTGATTTAGTTCATACTCAGTGGGACCTGAAATCATACCAACATTCTTCAACATACATTCTTTTGTGCTCCACAGAAGTAAGCTAGTCACACAGGTTTTGAACGACATGACGGGGAGTAAATGACAGAATTTGTTTATTTTTTGGGGGGTGGACTATCACTTTAAATAAGTTATAGCAGAATATCCAAGCTCCTCTTTTTCATACAATGAAAGTGAATAGAGACCAATGGTGATCACAATTCAGTCTTTTCATTACCCAATGCAAATATATAGTTTTAGATGAATTGGAATATTGCACAAGTGGTGCGTCTACTTTTACAATGCTTGTTTAGTAGTTTTTTGTACTTTTGGAAATTGGGGTCTTGACAGCCTCAGTTTCCTTTCACTTTCATTGTATGGAAAAAGCAACTTATTCTCCTAATTTAAACCAAAGGTAGAGTTAGACCACAGTGGTGAGAATTCAGAAAATGTATGGATATTTCCCTCAGGATAAATAGCAATAGACTTTGTCTCTCAATCTGAACTCTCTCTCTCTCTCTCTCTCTCTCTCTCTCTCTCTCTCTCTCTCTCTCTCTCTCTCTCTCTCTCTCTCTCTCTCTCTCTCTCTCTCTCTCTCTCTGTGTGTGTGTGTGTGTGTCCTTGAAGCCATTTTCCTAATTATGATTCTCTTAGACTGAATGTACAACAGTCAGCTGTTTATTAAACAGACAGTTATTCAAATTAATCCACAACAGGTAAAACTGCTTTGCGGTTGATGACATATGCATGACCAAATCCTCCAGCCCTCTCTCTCATCTATCTATCTCTATATGTGTATGTTTGATTTAATGAGCAATGAGAGGTAATGATGCAGCAATAAAACATTTAACAGCTTTGTGACATGCTATAATACAAATGATGCATTCTGTAGCAATAAAGTCAACTCATAAAATCTATTTCCCCTACTATGAATGTTTTAATAATCAACAGAACACATCATAAAACATTACTGCTCGCACTTCACCAAAAGTATCTTGCGTTATTACCTCTTTTGAATCCAAATGACACTAATGGCTAAGCAGCCTCAAATTTCTTCAGTATAACAATAGCATTAAAATATTAAAGTTGCAAATGTAAGCTTTTCTCATGTGTCCAGATGGGGGAACTAGAAGCTTATTCAGGCCATGGAAAAAGAATTCCAGTAATCTACTGCTGATCCTTCACAATGCCCCCCTTGTGCCTTTTGTTTTAGCCTCCCCACTGCCTGTACTCAAAGCCACTGATAATGTTAATGGTCCCTTCCTCCAGCCAGCAGATCTTGAGCTATTAGGGGCTGCAAGAGGACTGAAAATGCTTGTTAAGTCATAGCTGAATGTAGAGGGGACGTACAGGGTCAACATTGCAAGGTCAACTCAAGTTCATGCCATAAAAGTGTTAAGGTGAAGAATATTTTAATAATCTAATAATTTTTCCAATATAAAGAACCTTTTGTCCAACGAATAGGTTCCATGGATGTTTAAGTTTTTTCATGGAACCATAAATGCTAATAAAGAACCTTTATTTTAAGGAGTGCCGTTAACATTTACATTTTCTCATTCACAGAAAAGGATTGCAGCAATTCTTGAAATCCGAGTGTATGAACCCCAGCCCCCTGGCCCTTTTCAGATGAAAAACAAAAGAAGCACAGAACATCTTATCACTTTTCCTTACATCTCAGAACAGTCACAGTTCATAGGCTGCTTAGGTCTCTTCACAACTCAAACAAGCAGTACAACACCCACTCACTCATTCCCAAATGAACATGCTGGAGTTTGTTTGATTTGCACTGTCAAAGGTGTGTAGTGCATGAACCGAAGCCGTGTAAACAACCTGCTTCATTGAGGCTGAGCACAGTAACCAGCTGCACATAAAAGGGAAGTGACTTTAGCAAAGCCCCATGCAAATATTTACCACCACTGCTGCAAGGCAAGGTTTTTGTCTATCGGCAGAAAACTACACATGCACACTGAAATTACACTGGGATTAAATGGATTCATTTAGAAATTAAATATAATTTTAAGAATGACAATATATGTAAAACAGTGAAGCAAATAGTCACACACTCCTACAGACAAAGGAAAGCTCAAACTATTGATCCCGCTCAAAGTCGTTTTAGTCAGATACAGACCCCTCATCACAAAGCAAAGGGGTGTTAGTGTGCTGACGCCATCCCGGCAGCAGCCCCCCAACAGCCCTTATGCCAGCAAATTCACCTAATAATACAACAAGAGAGCCCTACATAAGTCTGTTGTGTCATTTACCTCAAAACCTCCCTTGACTTATTTGACTGTCACATGAACTTTCAGCTTGACATGAGCAGATGTTCTTTGGCACCATGACAGTCGTGATCATGATAATGCACACACATATCACCCTCCTAATTATCATTATCAAACATCACCGAAACCAGTTTAACAGTTTTTATCCAAACTAATGAACACAATAAATAAGTAACCTTCATTTTATGTAAACTTAAGGAGCTAGCAACAATTAAACCCTCTAATAAAACCCTTGAGATTATAACTAGTTTTTTCAACTTTAGATGTGTGTTGAAACTGTGTCGAAACTAATCAAAGTAAACAGAATCAAATACTGTATAATGCAAACATACTATACATACCAATCAGTTTGGTTACGTTTTATTACTGTAAAATGTCTTACCATATGTTATTATTTATTAAGTGTCCTCATGTGGAAGATCAGTCATGCACATTCTTTAGGAAACACGAACATCCTCTGCTGGTTTTCAAATGCTTCATTCACATATTCCTTATCTCCGCATAGTTAAGATCCCAATTCAACAGGACCGTTATCCAAAAATTCCCTGTAAATCGCAGTTCATCATCCTCTAAAGGCTTTGAGCCTTGATAATGGTAAGCTAAATGTGAACTGACAAGCATCCGACAAGCTTTCAGGGAGAGGGGAGAAAAAAAAACTGAACAAAACAAAAAAAGTAAAGCACCAAACCCCGCCCTAGACTGTAATAGCTCTCAAAGTAATGGTTTAAGACAATCCAAAAAAGTCTAATAATAGATAGGTTGGCTAATGTTTAAAATAATCATGTTGAAAAAAATCTATAGGATAATGGAGGATTACTGATAACCTAATTGTATGCTATTTGCATGGCATGTTTTTCCATCTAAAATAATTGGTTTTCAGTGATGGATCATGTGTTGCTCTGCATCAACAAGTTTATTAGGCCTATTTAAATGTGCTGTTTCCCTGATCCTGGATGAGTCTTGGGTTTATAGTCAAGATAATAACAATTAGAAGAAAAAAAAATGCATCTGTACGAGATGTAAAATACATGACGTGGCTGTTGGTAAATTAACAAAAGAGTGCATCAAATATGCTGGTCGTTATACATGCATTGTCAAGAAAACATTAAAGTAAACAGGCTACATTTGAAGCCTTAAAGTTAAATTAAAATATACACGACACCTCCGCATGCCAGCCCAAAAGCTGTTAACATTAGAGTTGGGAAACGAGAACCGGTGCTTAAGAATAGGTTCTGTTTAACACATACCAAACCAAATGATTATCACGCCAGTCGATTTTTGACAGTTCTGACTGTGTTAAGTGTTGTTTATACCAACTGTACTACTGAATGTACAGCGCGAAACAAACAGCAGCCAGCATGTTCCGAGTCCCGAACGAACGATTCTCTTATGAGCCGATTCTTTAGTGAATCAAAAGCATACAGAGTAACCGGTGATACGATTCAAACAAATGACTCTTATGAGTCGGTTCTTTTTAGTGAATCAAAAGCACTTTAATCTGCCTCATTTTACTAAAACAACAAATAGGCTACTTACAGTTGCGATCATTATATTTAATATAGGCAAATAAATGAATCAATTAATTGTTACCTTTAATTTTGTTTGTTTCATATTTTATATAGCCTAACATAGCTACACGGTCTGGATTGCCCCCTCTTAAAAAGTCTATGAAAACTCATTAAACGTCTGAGTAAACACACCCTTTGCCGGAAATGTGCTGTTGACTTATTTTCTGATTTGTTATAAGATACATATGCAGAAATCTGAAATGATTTCCTCGATCTTACCACTACTGAGTGCAGTAGTAAATATGATAATAATTTATTGTTTCCAAACACTTCTTCCTCAAAGGTAGCCTACCAAAAAAGCTCGTCAATGGAATTATGAAAAAGTCAGGAGGAATCGGAATCATCAAACTCCTTCGGATTTCCATATAACCTGCAGATGGTTCGATGGTTAAAGCTCTTCAGAAGAGAAACTTCCTAAAAATAGCGCATGGACAAACCGAATGGGTTATGGCAGAGGTTATATATGAGTGCGACACCATAGTCTTTGTGTACTGCTATCTATACTAAAGAAAACAATTATTCAGTGTGAGACTATTTTTTAAAGTGAGTTGCCAACAGACTGATCTCTAATCTTAATCTAATCTCAATTAGACCAGCTCTGAAACAATGCCTATTCACAACACGCCAGAAGACCCAATCGAAATCTTCCCGTCAAATCTCCCATCAAAGTAGCGAACTATTATTAACACAAAAGCTTATGCGATCCTAGTGTTTATGATCGACTCTTTCTAAGAATTCGATTCGAAACTTACCTCGGTACATAAAAATGACGTAATGAAGTTGTGGGGCAACGGCACAAACGCAAGGTGACTCTTCGAGATGATGACAAACTGAGTGACATCCCCAGTTTCCAAATGACTGAAATCGCAAATCAAAGCGATCTGGTCGTCTAGGTTTGTAGATCGAGAAAACAATGTGATGACATCGAGCGACGTTGATCGAGATAGAGATGGATCGACAGCGAAGTGCCCCGTGCGTTTGGTGCGACACCTGGAGCGGCGATGGTTCCTCCCTCTTTTATTGACTATTGTTTGTTCAGCATAAAGTTGGGTGATGCAGAACTCTGGTGTTCAGAGCACACTCTGCCTGCTCGCATGCAAAGTGATAACGCATGATGACCGACAGTTTAGGATTATAATTAAATGATTTGGAGAAACATAACATAGGTTATTGGGTCAAGGACGTGATACTCATTTTTTATTTATTTTCTCTGGGTCTGGTTCTTTGTCTTAATAAAATATATAATAATATATATTTAATATATATTATAATAAAAATAATAGGCTATGTAATTATACTAACTATCTTAATATCTAAATAATTAATACAAAAATTGAATTATGAAGTGGGCTAATTTAAGTCACATTTGTTGGTAACTGGAAAAAGCCTGGGGAAAAAATAAAAGTTGAATCATTATTTATTTATTATCATTATCATTAGCAGGTTTCTGACCCGGTTTTGTTTTTGAGTATGAACTGCCAAATCAAAGTGGCTCAACCAACAAGCTTTTATTATTGTTATTATTATTATTATTGTCGTTTGTGTTGTCACATCACCCATTTAGACCGTGCATCAAGATGTAGTCTACATTTCTAGTGGTTTAAAATAGGTTTATCATCTCAGACATTATTTGCCACTGACCCACATATAATTTATCTAAAATAGTTGCATTTAAATGGTAATTTTCAATGTTATTTTAATGTAATATTTTGTCATTTATTAATTCTTTATTAGTTAAATTAACTGATTTATTATTATTTTCATTTAAGGCAACTGCTTTTTTTATTTATTCACCACACTTAATCACCATTGTCTACTTTGAGCCCTTCATTACATAACTTTCAGGCCTGCCATGCAAATGTGGATAATGCGGTAGCTGTTTGGCTGGAGCTGTTGCAGGACACCTATGTGAAGAGCGGTCATTAGTGGCTCTCACCAGAGGCTGTGACAGCTGTCGCTTGTGGCTGCTGCTGGGCCCCAGTGCCTCCCCCTCGCCCACTCACAATGCTCCAGTATGAGCTGTAGGTCTGAAAAGACATGCAACCTGACTCCCTCATCTCCACTTACCCATCTCATATTTAATCCCAGACTCACCCTGTCATTAACCACCAGCCACACTACTACTAGCCCACAGCTTTGATCATTAATCAACGCATTCGCGCAATTATCGAACGGCACAGCTGCCAGCCTAACAATGCCTGTTTTGATAACTTTTCTCTCACACTTTCTATAATATTTTCTATTATTATACATCCTTCATCCTTTCTAATCATCTTATGAGTATGCTTGACAGTTAGTATGGTAAAAGTAGGCCTCGTTTGTGGTATCTGGGACTGGCACCTTTTTTTAGGGCTTGTTTTTGAGATGGAAGTCTGTGAACGAGAGCCGATGGATTTTTTGGTTTTGGGGGAAGGGCAGTTCTGAACTCTTTCACCCGTCAATTCCTCTCAGGCACACACAAAACCTCACACACAAGGGGCAAAGGATGAGTATAAATTATCACATGTGAAATGCAATAAAGCTTTTTTTTTTTTTTTTACGGGAGCATGAAAAGGGGGATACAGTTGGGCCTAAGTATGTTTAAAAGACATTAAATGTTTAAAACCATTTGCATTTAGTCTGTCTGCAAGCTATTCTGTTGTATCCTGATTGTATTTGCATTGCAGACACACTTTGCCCTCACAGAGAACCTTCTTCTCATTTCTTTTCTTGCGGCGTTTGCATTCTGGTCCAGAAAGTGTTTGCATTCCACCCTGCGCTACAGATCTTTATGCATCCTAGTTATTGAACATGTGAAATTAACTGAATGCTGCAACCTGTTGTTTAAATGGAACAGCAATGTGGAGTGGAACAGCTTTGACTCTGAGAGTTAATTTGAAGAGTGGGGGAGGATGCATGTGAATGTTCTTCCAGCAGGTCAGAGTTCACAGGCTCCATCAAGAAGTGCAGAATGCTTTTCCTGTTCACCTCCAACTGTGAAGTTTATAGAGACAACAGAATAACATGCTCAATTGACTCATTTATAACTTGAAGTGAGCCGATTCATCAGAAACCTGTTCATTAGTAGCTGATGCAATCTCTTGGCACTGTAGTAAAACAGGAAGCATCTACTTTAAATCTGGGACATATAGTAGCCTATCAGTGACATCAGCTACTCTAGTCTGAGGCAGAATATGAATTGTTTTGTATAGAATGTTGCAGGAAAAGGAAGTCTAAAAATAGGTCACCCCAGCACAAGCATTTTGGTTTCTCATTGGTTAAAACATTCCAAACCTGCATGTTACATACTTAACCCTTCTGCTTTAATCCCTTGTTTTGTGATTTGCAGGGTCAGGCCTGTTGCTTTGACAACAGCAGAATGTGGTGAATATTTCATGATGGGGGAGGGGGAAGGTGGCCCGCCAAACTTTGACCTGGGGACTAATCCATTCAGACAAAAAGAGGCAGACCGGAGTTGAATCCTTTTGGAGGAGACAATTAAAGCTCTTTTCTGTGCATTGATAAAAAAGTTTTCATGAAAAATAAGAACATTTAACTTCATTGTGTTATGGAAATTATTATTATTATTATTATTTTAGAATATTATAAATTATAAATTGAATCTTGAGAACATTAAATCTTTTGTTAATTGCCCTTAACCCTCTTTGGTACAGTGTTGGTATGTAGCATTTGATTTCCTTTATATTTATTGCTCTTCAGAAAAAAAGAAAAACTACAACATTTAAATATTTGTCCATGTTAATTTACAAACAGATCAACTTCATCTGACACAGATTTACAGTAAATCGAGCAAATATAAACATTACCATGTTTCTGTTCCTCAGTGGAATTCCTTGTGTTTTTTTTTCTTGGCCTCAATATTGAAATTATATATTCAATTGTTAATTTATTCAGACATAGTTATAATAATATTACTACTAATACTAATAAAATAATACATTGTTTATGTAAAACACCAGCACAGTTTCATGTATTTAGAAAAATAAAGTATATTCTACAAAAAGGTCAGGAAAAAGTAAACACAATTGACCATCACTGACTATAAGGCTGGCTTTAAAGAAAATATATATTAATAATATATATTATTTGTTAGTATTTTATATTAATAAATAATAAATCACTCAGTTTGAATTTGTATAAGTTCAAAACTGATAAATATAAATATAAAACAAACATGATTCTAACTGGATAAAATTATACTTTAGAAAAAAATATACTACATATACTAATATAAAACTATTAAATATATATATTTTAATCTCTTTCTTATTTTAATGTAA
>NC_081779.1:9112090-9202090 GCF_963082965.1 Carassius carassius | reverse complement strand
ATGGGGAAATACATTACTGCACTTCCACTGTGGTACAGTGTTGCCATATGGCAACCTTGATATTTTCTTAATTTACAGTAAAACTATGTTAGACAAAATTAATTTCTCAATTAAAATATCTAATTTACCAAAGATGTTGCAAAAAAATCCCCCTTGAGAAAAGATGTTTAGAAATTAGAGCAATTTCTGGGGCACTTCAACAGGTGTCTTCTGTGTCAGGGTGACAGTGGAAAAAAGAGTTTTGGGAGGACATTCAGTTGTCATGTGACTTAAAAACAGCACATCATTGGCTACCTTAAGGCCTACCCTTTTAATTCCCATAATGTGATATATCGTAGTTTTTTCAGAATAACAAATAAATGGGTATAAATTAATTGTTGCCATATGGCAACTCCGTACCATAGAGGGTTAAACATTAAAGCATCCAAAAACAAGACGCGGAAAAGCTGAAGAGAGTAGCTGGTTACTCTCGCGCTGTGTTCGGTGCGCACGAGAGAGAGAGCCGTGTATCACGGACAGCGACACTGAACCCATCTCTCTTCTGCGAAGTTCTCCTCGAAGTCATTCCTGCACCTGAACGAACAAATACAAATCGCAGTTTGAACAAACAAAAAGATGTGAAAGAGCCCAATTCAGTACTCACTGTGTTCTGGTGTTCAGGGATCACGCAGAGAAAGGCGTCTCAAAACACTTGAACATCGAATTTGCTTATTTTTGCTCTTGTGCCGACAAATACATGCAAAATATGTCAAAATATCCACCTTGGAAATTATTCTCGATAAAACTGTCAGTTATTTCTTAAGTGAAAGTAAACAGTTGAGGAAAAAAAATGGGATGTGTATTATATTGGATGAGTTCATCGTCTCTTAAAGTGATCGCGCCTAATTTAGCTACTGGCTGCTGTAATGTTAATCCAAGAAAATTAAAGAAAATCACTCACTGCTCTTGACTGAATTACTTTGTAGTTTTAACAGTCAAACCAAAAATTATTCAGACACCAGATATAATTTTTGATATATATAACAAAACTGTAATAATGTGAGAAACGTTGAAGGTGTCTGAATAAATGTAGGTTTGATTGTATATTTCATTTTTACATTGAAGACTATCTATTTTACATTTAATTATTTGGTTTCTGTACCTTGACACCTACAAACTTAAAAAAAACTTAAACATTGTGTAAATAGCACAAATAAATAAAAATAAACTAACATACAAATTAAACAATTTCAAACAGGGCCCACTGGTACAACCTTCACCGGGTCCCCGCTGACCCCAGCTACGGCTCTGCTCACGCCTGTTTCACACATACTCCGTCTGCAGTGCGTATGCAGTCCGTGTGCGTGTGTTACGTATGTGGTGCAGCATAGACTCGATGTGATTTCACACAGGACGCGTTTGCAGTTCGCTACTCGGTACATATACGATCGCTGCACTGCTGCAGACACAACGCTCCTGGAATGCAACTGGAATCCGTTAACATGGGTGCGTAATAAAATATCCAACGCATACGCACTGCAGACGGAGTATGTGTGAAACAGGCGTGAGGTTGTTTGCACCTTGTGCAATGTGGAATTAGTTTACATCTTTTTCAAGCACTCTGTACTGCATTTTGGAAACAGGAGATGAGCCCCTTTTCTAATGCACCACCTAGCTTGATAAACCCCTTCTCAAAGACTTACTGTTTGTCAATTTTATTTGGGTAACACACATACTCTGAATGCCTTCGGCAGAATTCGAATGAGCCATTTTAATCTAGATTAATCTAGATCAGGGGTGCCCAACCCTGTTCCTGGTGATCGACTGTCCTGCAAAGTTTAGCTCCAACCCTAATCAAACACACCTGAAGCAACTAATTAAGGTCTTCAGGCTCACTTAAAAATTAAAGGCAAGGGTGTTTGATTAGGGTTGGAGCCAAACTTTGCAGGACAGTCGATCACCAGGAGCAGGGATGGGCACCCCTGATCTAGATTAATTTCAAGATCACAGTGAGATTAATCTAGATTAAAAAAAAATATATATATATATATATATATTAAAATACACATTAGGAATTTAGAAAGAATTCCTCAGCCGGTCTAAAAACATTAAAATCTACAAATGTAAAACATTGCCCAAGGACTTGTGAGAAATCCCAAAGAGGTGAGAAATTAAGCAGCAAACATTCTCTGTTTACCCATACTGGCTACAAAGTGTATCCATCCCACACGTGAAAGCTGTGAAGGACATTTTCACATTAACATTTTTGTTCTTTCTAGACATTTTCATTCTTATTAAAGTTACTGGAAAGTCAAAGAAACATACAGGAAACAAATCATGTGTTAGTAAATGTGTGTTAAACCTATAAAGCCTGCTATGTCATGTAACAAAAATCATGTTAAAATGATATCAAATATATTAAAATGAAATCAAATATGACACATCAGGCTTAAGAGGAGTGCTTATTTGTATATCTCTCAATCATCACAGTATTGTATTGCATTATGTTTTGCCAACACATTAAAACTACAGAGCTTTGATCAAAAAACTAGTGAAGCATTCTAATATCATCTTAATAAAATATTATTTGGAGAAACTGAATAATGACTAATATCTATATACAGATATTCAGATGCCCAAATTTTTTAATTTAATAATCAAATTAACAAACAAATAAATAAAAGAATGGATTTTTCAGACTATAATTTCTTACACATATTCACCAAGGAATTCACCAAGAATGAACTGCATCTGCTGATGTCTGCTGAGTTTATGTGTGCATTGTTTTAGCACCTCATTTAATAAAGGAATTATGCTAATCAAGTAACATGACCAATAATGCAACAGCACAATTCTCCATCATCCACTACACAAAATCCACAACGCAAAACATTACTCTCAGTCTACTTCTTTCCAGCTTTTCTCTCCAAAAAAAAGTTTTCACAGTGTATTAATAATATTCCCTTTCTATTCCAGTTCGGAACACCGCAACTTCCATTACCCAAACTTTCCCTCTTTAAGATGTGCATGCAGGCCTCTGACAGGAAAAAATTTCACTCCCATATGCTTCTTTTCATTTTCCACTTTCAGTTACAAGCTTCTCCAATGTTAATACTCAATGTTATGCTAACGTTTTTTGATCATGCAATTTAACTGCTTTTCTGGGACTCAAATTGACCCCCAAAAAAGCATACCCCCAAATGATACTCATTTGTTTCTGTTTTTGTCAATACAATAAAAATCAGTGGGGCCCAAAACAACACTGGACCCTGTCAACATTCATTTTATAGCCTTTTTTTTTAAAACATCTTTTTACAGTGTTCTTCAATTTTGTTTAGGTTTGGAATGAGATTTTAAGTGAACTAACCTTTTATGTTAAAAAGCTCTGTTGCAAAACAAAGCTATGCATAATTTTCAATAAAGAATGTACATGCTATCATTCTATGTAAACAGACTGTGATCTTATCATTCACTTTCAAAGAGGGTGACTCTGTACCCAAGACTGGGTTTCCTAAATATAAAGAGCTGACTTTACCAAGATGATCCATGTATTTCACACGGGAATGCTTTATGGCATGAATCATTATCACATTACCTAAAGTAATCCCTCAATACTCATTGGCTGTGCCATCAACAGGGGTTTCATTTGAGTCATGAGCTTTACTCATAGGTGTGTCTCAGGACATACTTGCAGGAAACTGCATGTAACAAATACTGTACGGATATACATCAAATACTTTTAAATGTGTGACCAGCATTAGTTCAAATCCAAATCTGTGCTGTGAATAAGTAGAAATACACTTGTCCTGTGCACACTCACGGATATCTGTGTGTTCATAACTATGGGTAGGCTTTTTAGAGACACTATTTTGGAATGTAAGATCATGTTGCATTAACCTGATCTTGGCTATAGAGTCTTGGCAATAGAAGGGATAGATCTGTTCCATATTTGGACGATCTAAAGGTGGCTCAATTAATGGCAGCTCATGTTTTTGGCCAGTTATGAGCACAGACAAACTTTTTCAAAGACACTCCAGTTGCTGTTGACCTTATTTCACATTATTACCTGATGTGATCCTCTGTAATACACTCTGTAATGACCCTAAAAAAGTATTTGGATCTTTTCACTTCATAAGCAGTAAAATATATAAATCAAGTGACATCTGCAAATAAATAATCACATTTTCTTTTTTTTAGGTTTCCGTTTTTTTTTTTTTTCAAATCAACTGATTCCAATGTGATTTTTCACAAGTGCCTAATTCATTTTTTTCTAAAAAAACAAAAAAGTTAATTTTAATCTTAATTTTGAACAGCATGGGGTTAGTAAGTTTTTTTTAATATAGAAATTAATACTTTTATTCAAAAAGGAAGCAAGATTAACATATTTATATATTAACATATCCAAATTGAAATATTATGATTGAATTAATTTATTATGATAGAATGATTTCTGAAGAATCTCGTGACTGCTAAAAATTCAGCTTTGCCATCACAGGAATAAATTATATTTTAAAATATTACTAATTTTACTTTTACAATATTACTGTTTTTACTGCATTTTTTAACAAATAAATGCAGCCTTGGTAAGCAAAAGAAACCTCTTGTGAGAATGTAAAACACTCCCACAGACCCCAAAATTTTGAATGGTAGTATATCTATAGTTTTATAATTTTGAATCTAACATTAACAAAATCCTTAAAATGATTTGCTCTAAAAAAAAGGCACTTGGCCAAATACTTAATGGGCCACTGCATCTTACTGTTTTAAAACATACAGGACAGGTATTTCCTTTTTCTTTACTTTGCTAATGTACTTCAGGAATTCCAAGAAGGCTTTAGAGGGGGCCTTGCCATGGTGATATCCGGTAAATCACACAAGGGTCAAAGGTTAAATCATTCAGCGTGAGCGTGCATACCAATTCAAGATGTGGCCAACCCAAAGTTTAACAGGTATTTGCATCTTTAAAAGCTACTCCTCCCTGACCACACAGGGTCACCCCGGGTCAACAGCAGCCGCAAGACAGTCATCTATGGGACCTTGTGTTTGGTTAAGGTTAGAGGATGCACTCCGCTGATTAAACACCGGCTCACTTACCTGGTTACCATAAGCAATCAGCTCAACAAGCATTCCCTAGGGTCAAAGGTCAGTTTCTAGTTCACAGGCAGATGTAGTAGCCATGAAACCAGATCCTGAATCTGAAGAGTGCTGTGAATGTGTCCATTAAAAGAAATCTAAACATAGGACAGGTTTTATTCTGCTTAAAAATAGTTCTTCCGTCTTATTTAAGAGACCGTGATACCAAAATATCCACTGCGCAGCATTTCTATCCATCAGTACTAAACTGCTTCCATGGTGGTGACAACCCAATTTCAAAAAGACACACCAGAAGATCAATAATCTGGCACGTTTAAAATGAGCCAAAAATTGAGAAAATATTAATGCTTCAGATTTGGCTCAGTATAATTTCATAAATTATCCACTCGATTCAATCTGTGTATTTCTTAGTCTTCTCTAAATCTGCCTCTTATCAAGAAGTGTCGCAAAAATCAGAGGTAACCCAAAAGGGAAAACTGGTCAGTCTCAGTGAGTCATGAAGTACTCACACTGGTGCCAAAGGGAGAGATTTTGCCACCATGTGACACACTTCAAAAGGGAAGAGGTCCAGAGGAAGACAAAAAAAAAAAAAAACACTATGTATATATACAATTATGTCCAACATTAGGTTTTACATAAAACCCCTCCAGAGGATTCATTCAGACTTATGCTGGCCGTCTGGGTCAAGTTCTCCTCTACAACAATAAACTGGGGTAATATTTATAGATCTCCCCTCAGGTCCCAGTCCTGCACACATGGGGCAGGAGTAGGATTATGGGAGAGGATGACTACATATTTAAGAACATGAGCCATGCAAGGCATTCAATCTGCTTTGTAATACTATGTATTGTGAAATAAATTAAATAAAGGGAAAAAAACATGTCAAATATACACAAGTAAAATAGTGAAATATCATTACAATTTAAAATAACTGTTACATTTTAATATAGTTTAAAATGTCATTTATTACTTCTGAACGCAAGTGTATATACTAATGCTTTTAATGTTTAGATCATTCCCATTTACAGCCTTATATCGCATGCCTTCTATATAAAAAAGGTGAATATTATAAAATAAATATTAGAAAACTGCAATAAATTAGTCATCACATCTGCACAAATGGGGAGATGCATTCTCCAAGAACAAATGATTAACACTTGTTAATGATTAAAAACTATGATTAACTATGATTATGATTAAAACTTGTCTCATAAGCATGATGTTTATAGACAGTTGCTTCCTGGATGATTGAAGACCCCGACAGACCAGGTGGGTTGAAGAAGTCTGAATGAAATCAGAATTAAATGGACCCGTCAGCATGTGTTTTAACAGAAACAGCTGTAGAACTCATGCCAATCCAAAGTTTCAGAGCTACTAGAGCCTCTAGGTTTAGTCTTTTGCAACTCTGCAGTCAGACGCATCTGTGCCAATCAGTATAGAATTACTTATAACCCGAAGCCAGTGACTAACTACAGCCCCCTCTTCTCCAGACATGAACCCATGCAGCACACAATCACAGTCGCACATATGGTGCATTCACACACGGACGGTGACAGCCACGGCTCGAGTACCTTTATACTTCTCCCTGACGGTCTCGTATGCTTGCACAAACTCCTGCTCGTCTACTTGAGCAGTCACGCTGGCTGGATCGTACATGGACATGGCCTTGGAGTGAGGTCAGTTCAATCTCTGGTTTGTTTTCCCTTCTTCTCTTACTTTCAGCCCCTCTTCGGATGTGCCTTCTTGACGACTGGTCTGTCAGAACAGACTGGTTGTTTGTACAGTCTCACTCTCTCCAGGCTGTGTATGTGAGTATGTGTGTGTATGAGTAAGTGTGTGAGTGAATGTTCCCCCACAGTTCTGGCTCTTGTTCCAGACCACCAGTACCACTCCCCTCTTCAAGCTTGAGAAATACCAACACACACACAGCACGGTCCCACCTCTTAAAGGCATACATGCAACAAACATACATGCACATACACAAGCAACAGACTGCTTTCTAAGGACATCAGATCTAGTACAATGAAGCAATATGAAGCCAGACAAAAATATAGATCAGCACGAATGGAAAGGCACTAAGGAAGTATAGTGAGGGCTAATATTGGCTGTAACATGAAGGCTGAATCTCAGCAGGACTTTGACACTCTCACATTCAGTCAGACTCAATAGCAACAATGTGTGAACAAACATACACTGAGTCCTGGCATCTACATGAGAATAATATTAGGTTTAAAGGGACAGTCCACTCAAAAATTTAAATTCTGTCAGTTTACTCAAACTGAAGTCATTCGAAGCCTGTATGACTTTCATCAGTGGAACATAAAAAAATAAAACATTTTGTACAACAGACAAGAAAAATACTTCCAATAATAATGGCTTGTTGCAGGTGTGACATGTCTTTTATAAATCTTGCAAGATGATAAAACAGTTGGGGGGAAAAGCTCATTATACTTGGACCAGTAACAAACCACCAAGAACACCCTAAAAGCAACAAACAACATTCCTAGAAACAGCTTGACAATAACCCAGAACGCCCTAGAAACCAACTATTGGTCACCCAGCATACCCTAAAGTCTAGCAAGTAGTGTGGTCAGGATAGCAAAATTTTATTACATACTGTACATTAAAACAGCAAGCAGCCTTAAAATATTTATAAGTAAACATTAGCCATGTTTCCACTGTCGGGTCAAAAGCAAGCATGCTAGTGCGTGTCAGGGCCAGTCGCGTTTCCACTGTCACTTCCGGGGCTTCTTCGGGGCCAACGGCCAGGGATTTTCAGACCGCCGAATACCTTGGTCCAAAGCAGGCCAACTGGGGCTTGACGAGTGGTGGTCATGAACAAAGGCGAGTTTATCCTAGTTGCGAGACGGTTGGTACCGCTGCTCATTACCCATGTTTTCATACCAAACTACCATCTAACATCAACATTTAAGACATAAAAACCATTTTAATGGCAAACCACTTTCAGATGCCAGCGAATTTCTGAAATATCTTAAAGGGATAGTTCACCCAAAAATTTGAATTCTTCTTCTTCAGTTGGTGGTTCCCATTGAATGTGAACTATCCCTTCTAGATTGTGATCTAACAGCATTTCTGATCATATGTGGCAGATATCCAATGTTATATAAGAGCATGATATTATATGCACTGTTAAAGGCTACCAAAAAAACCCCCAAAAAAAACAGAGAATGTTTGAAGAACTTAAATCATATACTGTATGAATATAATCGTGTAATTTTAGTATCGTAAATCACAGGTATATAACATATTGATGCCTGAATGTTTTTTAAAGTGTTTATTTAAGGACCAAATGCCTGCTTCTGTCTAGTTTGCTTTGCAATATTTAGTTTTCATATTTATTTTTTGTCTCACTTGAGAAGTGCTGGCTGGGAACATTTGTTTCATGTAGGCTTGTTAAAGGTGGGTTTTGCAGTAGCGATGGTCCGACAGTGAAAACGCAGCTTGATTTTGGCTTTTCGGCTCATTGTTAGCCCAGGCTCCCACTGGCCCGACAGTGGAAAAGCAGCTATTGTTTACAAAAATGAAAAGATAAAAAAAAGAACATGAAACACTTGACACCGCACAGAACAAATGGCAGGACAATTGTTTTGAATTACAGATACAGTTTGACAAATAGTATCAGTCTTGTTTGTCCTGTCCTTTGCTATCATTATCATCATAGTTTCCAGAATTCTTTCAGCATGCACTAAGCAGCAAAAAAAGTTAAACTTTTACTCCTATTGTGAATATTGTATTTTAATATACCTAAAGCAAGCAAAAAGTGTTCCCTGTATGATTGAAGAGGCTGTCAATCAGTATTGTTCAGCACAAGCTCAAAATTCTGCACTCTTGCTAAAAATCCAGTAATAATCAAGAAAGCTAACTAAACTCCACAATGACTCTCTTACATTGTGTCTACACCTTGTTTGTCATATTGAAAGGATTCATAAGCATGCAGAAATCAGAGTTTGCCCTAACTACCACACAGAACATTCTATTATTATTGCAGCAAATCATGTTTTTTATCTAGTTCTAAAAAATATATACCTATTTTAAATTAAACTACTTAATACAGAAGCTGCTAATAACACTACATTAAACACAGACTTCATGATAGGAAACCACTAGTAGAATGGAGACCATGCCACTTATGTGTGTGTTTTGAGAGTGTGACAGTGATTAAATAAGCAGAGAGAGAGTGAGTGGGAAGGGAAGAGGGAAATAAAGCCCTTTTGTATGAAGTGTGTCCTATAGCCTATCTCAGGAGGAAATGGAAAAGCTTCCAGAGATGAGGATGGGGTTATAAGAAGTGAACTTTTATCCCTTTAAAAAGCAATTTGCTTTTAAAGAATGAAGTGGGTGTGAGACGCAATTCTGCTGCTCCTTGGCCCCTTTCTAAAAAACTAAGTCAAGCTGGTAGCAGCTATGTTTGATGTTTCACATCCATCTTAAAAAACCCCAGTGGTCTCAAGGGGGCAAACCCCACCCGACACCATAAGAAACCCCCTACACCAGATGTGCTCTCATTACGAGCTTTCCCAAGGGGTCCACAATCCATCAACCCGTCAGCTCTTTTCCAAACCCATGGATAATGCTTGTCAGTATTTGACATTTTTAACATCACTGAGAAAGTCTTTCTCAAACTACTGCAAATATTTTGGCTTCAGGTGCAATAAAATATAAAAATAAATACTGCTCAGCATGCACATGTTTATATAAGAGAAGGGAGTATATTTCTGGAAAAATACATAAATCCTGATCAATTCTCCATTGCTGTTTTGGAGATGCCATGTAATAAAATCTTGTGTAAGAATTTAATCATGCCTGATATATGTGCTCTGAATACACTTGCCAGATGTGGAATGAAAACCAAAAATGCACAGTTAATCTGCCATGAAATTAGGGACCTGGATATGCCCTAAAATATATCAAATGGATTATGCTCAAATCATATTTTAACAGGTAGTTCATCAAACTATATTTTACATGTGCTGAACAAAATACCTGTAAGGTATTTTGGGTTGTTGCTCAGTGGAGTGAGTTAAAAGAACCAACACGTGTCCATGTTCATCATGAGAACCAACCAGCTTTTCATCTCAACTTGGCATGACGCTAATATCTCTAGATTCTTCTTTACAGCAGCAGGACAGATGTCTTTTTGGCTTAAGGAGCTTTTGATCTTGGTCTAACTGATCATTAGCATACAACCTCAGTCTAAACTACTGACCTTTAAGGGAAAATCAATGTTTGCTGGAAACCTGAGCATTAGTGCTCAATCTAAAACACATTTCTCAGGTTTTTTTTGTTTAAACTACTGACACCATGTGGTGGCAGTAGGGCTGCCATTTGGGGGATATATATATTAGAACAAATGATATCCCACCATCTTATTTACTGTCACTGTCTAACAAGAAAAAGGCAACTATACACTTGTATCAATAAACTTGACCTTGACTATAGTTCATAAGCCAAAATCAGTATACTGATAAAAATTTAAACTGATAATTTCCACTGATTTACCTCAGATCTGCTTCTGAACTTTGGCAGATTGTCAGTATGTGAAATGTAACAATAATGTTGAGATATGGGAAGTCAAGGCTATGGGTAAATAATTCACAGAATTTTTCGAGGTCTGGGGTTATGTGGAATCAATTTATGTATGCTATTTATAGTTAATCATGAATAATTGATTCATCCTGGTATGCTCTATAAAGGTTACAGATTTTCCCAAGATCTTTCTGAAGCCAACAACCTGAAAGTTTTCAGGACTAAGCTAAACAAGAAAAACTGCACAAGCAGAAATGTGATACCAGACGGATAGCAGGCTGTCACACTGTAATTAACCTGCATGTGTTGATTACATTTTTAATTAATTACATAAATGCCAACTGCAATCAAACTGCATATCTTCTACATGCCAGTAGTTCCTGTCAGGAGTATCTGATAACCAGTTTGTGCTGTGCAGTGATGGCAAGGAGGAAAGACTGAATGTGTTAAAGTTTAGATGCTGAATTCCTTCCCTCAACACCTCATTAGTATCACTAAAACAGGAGAGAAAACAGGTTTGAAAGCATTTTTAGAGTATGACTCCGTTTTAACTCACCATAACACTATTGACACTAAAAAGCTGCATGCAAATGAAAAACTACATACATTTTCATAAATATTAAAATAAATGTATTATTCTTTTATGTAAAGTATGGTCTTGGGATGGAAATATCTTATGTCTGGTGACTATAACTCACTGTTACTGTCAGATTAGTTCAGAGCTTGCCTCTCCATGAAACCTATAAAAGTCACCTCCTCTAACCTTTCTCTGATGGCTACACAAGTAAAATTCCAGACATTTTAGAGCATTCTGCAGTGCTCACTCTAGCCGGAGACAACCGTATATGAAACCTGGCCCCTGCAACAGAGCGGCGGGCAAGAAATTCAGATCTGAAGTTGAAGATATAATGGAGTTAAGAGCCAAACTAATTTGAGTTGTGTAGACTGACTGGCATTTGATTTTCAGCATGATAAATGTAACATTTTTATGTAAGACTTAAGAATTAAAATCTAAGTATACTCCGTCCCTAAATGCTGCCACTTATTTAATCAATATTAATAATCATGATTACAATATCAAGGGACATATTTTTGTCATAATTGCAGCAATACAATGAATTTAAATGAACCATTTAGCAGTGAAAAGCAAGCAAGCAGAGATGCTGACAAATTTTCACAGTGTAAATGTATTGCCACAGGATGGCAGCCAAGTGCAGTTCAAACCTGAATGATCAAAACATCCCGTTGTAATCCAGAAAGTGGGCACATGTGTTGCTAGAAAACACAGTCATCTTTGTGAATAGAATGAAAGCTTTGACAGAGCTAGGCACTAGCAACACCCTAGCAGCAGCAACAATGACCCTAAATGCAGCAAAAGTCACTTTGGATAAATGTGTGCCAAATGTATAAATGTTACATACTTTAAAGTTTCCTGAAATGGTCACAAAAGACTACACATGAAACAATGGATGAGGTTCATCCAGACTATACACCAGCATCCTGCTTTCCACAGTGAGATAAAGATGTCAGTGTACCAGAGGAAACTCTACCCTAATATAAAATATGTATGGCACAGAGAAACCATGCTTTAATAGTGGCAGAATCCTTATGTGTGCATAATGAAGATCAGAGGAACTAAAAGAGATAAGAGCACTGCAGTCCTGTGACTTCACCCTTGCCTAATATTGTGTGAGTGGGTATGGTTTGTTATGCACTCACTCACACACACACACACACACACACATAAACAAACTGCTGTGTTAGTCCTTTGCAACATGGCAGGGTCACACAAGGAACAGACTTACTGCAGGTTACTAGATATAAATATCTACACATATAATATATATATATATTTTAATTAAATATAAAAAAGTAGTCTGTAACATGCTTCTGAATGTGCTTTTCTGTAATAAATGTTCTACATGCTTTTAAAACCTGCAAGTACAATACATCCAGAAAGCCAGGGGTTGCTTTTTTTCCTCCTAAGCCAAAATACACTTTCTATCTAATATATGTATACATATATAGTATATTATACTTCGCAAACATAAGAAGCCAAAAAAGCAAGTCTGTTTTAAGCAGAACTTCAAAGGCACATCAGACACTTGCCAAGCAAGTAATACTCCTTGTACATAGTGGACTCTAAGCATTTTTGAAGACCTTGCTTCAAAAAGTATCTTTCATCATTGACTGCCATTCAAAAAGTTGCCATGTATTCTGACTAAAGGTGAAGTCACATTTACTGTTTTTTGGCAAAATTTCAAGGGCAAACTCTAGTTTCAATTTGAATCTACACTATTAGGTCTTTCACTGGTGGGCAAAATTTTCCCCCACGTGTTACATACGTCGCTGTCATTTTGACAAAAGACAAAAGGACTTTTTTGCCCACAAGATTTCACTGAATGTATGCTCATGATACTGTGCCTTGAATAAATGTTTTGGAAACCGCACATCATGAATGTTTCATTATATTATATTATACTTGGAAGTGAAAATTGTTTGCTGCATCTAAAAACACCTTAAAACTAATTCTCACATTGTTCCTTCAAGTTTTTTAGCTTAAAAAAATAAAAATAAAACAACTACATCGTTCCAAAAGGGGCCTTTTCCAGCTATGCCACAGAAGAACCATTTACAAGAACCTTTCAATTAACAGTTCAAAAAAAAAGTGTGAAGAACATTTTAAAAAATCTAATCCCGATTAGGCTCGATCAGTAAAGTATGGTCTTGGGCTCGATCAGACAAAATGGTTTTTGCAGTGAGAGGCACCTTTTTTAAATTATTTTCTATTGGCAGTGATCGTTTTACACACTGGACACCTTGTGTATCAACTGCCTCTTTTTATTTATTTGGGCCTAAAGAAACTTTTGAGGAATTGAAAGGTTCCATGAATGTTAAAGGTTCCTCATGGAACCCCAGATGCCAATAAAGAATTTTAATTGATAATTTTAATTGTGTTTTTAATTGCAGTATTCCTTTATGATTCCTCTGACCTGCAATGCGAATGATGGCTCTCTCTGCAGGGTCCAGGACATCTCCGGAGGCAGATTTGGAGCGTTTGATGCGCTGGTGTTTGGGGAGGTTCCATGGTAAGGTGTCTCCAGGAAAAGGTGAAGAGCTCAGGTCACTTGCACTTTCCTCTGATGCAGACCGTTCAAGTATCCGCCGGCGACCCCCTGACATGACCTGGGAATGGTGACATGGAGTGTTAGAGATCATTCAACATTAGTACAGCTGTCCAAAGTGTTTAGAGTCACTAGAAGACACTACAAAATTCACACAACTGTAGATATTATCGACTTTATTGTCATTTTTGAGAAAGATTATAAAATATAAGCCTACATATCAAAATCCCTCATGTCTATGGCATATTAGGAACCAAAGATATGTACTAGAATAACTGGAATTCAACAAATGAGCAAGAATATTATTTATAAATAAAACATTAAGAGACTGTATCACTTAAGTACAATCAAAATAAATACATCAATATGTATATTTCTATTGAAAGTGTGGAGCGGTATTTAAACTTAGCAGTAGCTTGTCTTCCGTGCATATAATCAGTGTTAATTAATTAGCAGATCCTTAACGTTTCTTCTCGAAAGCATGCTGCCTTTCCTGAAGAGGGCAGAAAACCTTGTCTAAGACTGATTTGAAGGTAATGAACTACTTACAAGTTACTAAGACAACGTGAAAGTGTTGTAAAGAGCATGTTTCAGTGGCCCCAAAGGAAGAAAATGAACGTCATTATTGTTAGTGGATCCAAAGAGACTTCAGACAGGAGTAAAATTCAGGGAGGTGATTTAGAGAGATTACAAAGTCAGCCAACACAACTTCTGTGACCTCTGCTGACCTGTGATGAATGTGAAAAGACTGGACCTACATTCCTTCTCAGTTGCAAAATATTTTTCAATAACACTCTTCTTTTGCATGCATTACAAAAATGCATGGCAGTTTAATGCAGTCTACCAGTCCATATATAGACACACTAGATTAATTTATGTTCTTTGCCATATTAAAATCCTTTGCTTAAATGCCTAAAATATAATGTCTAAATAAACTTTTATTATGTCCTACCATTCAAACATTTTGGTAATTCTTTATAAAGAATTGTATAAAATATATATATACATATATTCAAAATGAATAATCGTTCAGCTAGTACACCTTAAATTAAAAAATAATGACAGTAAAGACTAATTAAAGTAAAGATATATATTTAAAATAAATGATGTTCTTTTGAACTTTGTTCACCAAAGATTCCTGAAAAAAAATGCAACATGGTTTCTACAATCAGCCTATATTACGCAGCACGACTGCTTTCAACAATAATGATAAGAAATGATTTATGAGCACTGTATCAACATATTAGAAAGCTTTTTAAAGTCTGGAGTAATGCTGAAAATTCACAGAAAAAAAATAAAAGAACATTAGAACAGAAAAAAGACTTTGTAATATTCTTTCACATATTACTGTTTTTCTTGATCAAATAAATGCATCCTTGGTGAGCGTAAGAGACTTTTTTAACATTTAAAAAAATGTTAGCCAACTGAATTTTTTTTTTTACCTACGCTAAGCTGTTACATAATACTTCACAGACCACTGTCATTCACCATGGTAACACGGACACTGTCAGGTTACATGTTAGTCAATAGCGGAATGAACGCAATAACGACTTTAAACCACTTCAGCAGACTGACAGAAAACTGCAGCTGTTGCGTAGCCTATGTTTCTCGTGCGCTGTAAATTCAACCATTTTTCTGAGTTGGATTCTCGTCATCATTGCTCAGCAGTTTCAACAATGCGGCAAACACAGCAAGCATCCTTTCACAACTGCTCCATATCGGTACCGCGACTCTGTTTACAGCCCATACCCAGCATCTGTTCACCCTCCCTTCTGATCTGTCAACAAGCCAATGACAGTGTCGCCACCCCGCATTTAACGCGTCGCTAAAACGATGCCAAACTTACAGCGTCCTGTCTGCGAATAATACATATTCAGAAAGGCAGCCCGACTGCAAGATGCAGCTATATGAAGAAATGTACCTGCAGTGGAACTTACCGGGGAGGAATCCAACACGAGCGCGCCCTAGTTATGAAAGTCAAGTGATTATACTGCTGGATGCTCTGGTGCTGTTTGCCCATGGAGATGACGGTGCAAAATGCTATGAATGATCACAGCTAAACAGGGGAAAGGTGGTCTGATCTGATCTGATCCAACTCTGTGTTGCCCCTGTACAGCTTCAGTTCCACATAGTGGTGGAATGTCACTGCGTGTTTTGCACAATGCAATGATAGATCTGATTTATTTTGTGGGGGAGAGTTTATTGCCTCCACATGAACAAATGCTTCTCTGTTTAATAAACTATACAGTTGTGACCCAAAGTAATGCACCCCCAACTACCCCCTTAGTAGTGACTGAAACATTTGAATCTAAAATCAGTAATAATGTCAACAAAAATGTAGCTAACTAGATATTGCTTAATAGACAATAAGCAAAATAAACAAGAAAAAAAAAAGTAAATATCGACTTATTGTTCACAAAATGAGTTCCAATATAAAAATGAAGCATGTAAAGCATCCCACTAGCAACGCCAAGGTCCTGGGTTTGACTCCCAAAGAAAACACAAAATCTATATTACCAGGTGCTTTTAAAAGCACCTGTCAAGCTTATAATGAACAATTAAAAAACTATTTAAAAACATTTTTTATAAAAGAAACTGAAAGTAAAAGCTGTCATTTTTTAATTATTTTTTATTCTGTTTTATTATTATATGTTGAATATATTATAGAATAGAGAGAGTGTGTGGTAGTAAACTAACATTAACTTACAATGAACAAGACATTTGTTACAGTATTTTTTTAAACTAACACTAACTTAGATTAATAAATGCTTTTAAAGTATTTTTCAATGTTAGTCCAGTTTGTAATTTGTGTGTTACCAAATAAGGGTAATCAATAATTATGAATTGATAAATTATTTGTAGAATGCATTTTAATTATACATTTATGACTTCTAAATATATGATTATATGCATTTATTGATATGGACATGTGTGTCTGAAATAAAGTAAAGTTTAATATTAATATTAGTGGGGGGGATTATTAGTTGATTAGGCCTGAAAAAAAATCTGTCCAAAAATGTCTCTTTGGAATCTATAGGTCCTTAAATGTTTGTCACATTACATTAAAAGTCAAATTACTTGTTGATCAAACAGTATGTCTCTGTAATCAAATACATTTATATGCATCATCATTAAAGGTACTGACTTTATAGTAGCACAGTTGTCACATTTTGCAAGCAAATGTAGTTAACATGGCTCAGGCTTGACAACATCTTACATAACAGAAGCTTTTATACTGCTCAATGGCTGGACAGAAAAAGGGATAGTTGTGGCCATTGGCATGGGCCGGTTAAGGGAGGGGCTACTATTTAACAAAGCACCAGTCTCAGTGCCAGCTTCAGCCTAGTGCATGGTTGTTCAAACCAAGGTGGATAAATATAATGATAAATATAAAGTATTAATAATCATTCTAATAATTAATAATCATTTGTTTCTTCAGGTTGATGAACCAAGAATACATTCACAGCCCATAATAATCTATCCTGCTTTAATGAGCTCGAGCATTTAAAGCTGCAGGCTACATAACTGCAGCATGCTTATAATAAACAGAATGTCATTGTGCGTTTGTGTGGATGCTATAGTTACTATTATAGACATCTTTTTAAGATGTCAAAAATAAAAAATCAGAAATCATATCAGAGACAGAGCCATTTAAAATTTTTGTCCAATCAAACACTGAATGAAAATGTCCAACTGCCACCAATTAGTAACAGCAAATAACAAATCATGGTTCATAGCAACATATTAAATTAAATACTACTGGAAATAAAAATAAAAATAAAAAAGATGAACCAATAAATTTAAATAAAACTGCACTCTTCAAGCAACAGTAAATAATACAATAAGGTGTCTAAATAATAAAAGGTGTCTAAACTGATTTGTATGAAATGTTCATGAATTTTGAAACAAACAGATTCTCACCTGCTCAGCAGATGCAGAAGTCCCAGTACCAGGTGCGATGGTGACTTTCAGGTTCCGTCTGTTTCTCTTCCTCACTGTTGTAGAGGGCTTCTCTTCTTTCACTTCCTCCTTCTCATCTTTTCCCACCTTCTTTTCTTCCACATCCTCTGTCTTTTTCTCATGTTTTTCCTTTTCTTTCGTCTTCTGTTTCTCTTGAGACAGAGGGGTTGCCAGTTTGATCACCCCTGCGATCCCCTCATTAAGCAGTGCCGCAGATACACTCTTCTTGTCCTTTGGCTTCTTCTTCCGCTGAAAAAACAGTGAAATCAGCGTATTCATTTGAGCACTGTAATTAAAACCTGCAAAAAGAACCACCTTTCAAACATATGCAGGTTTGAATAATTTAAGCTGGATCAATGACAATTCTGAAAAGGCCACAAAAGGGTTATCAGTGAGTTTAGAGACTGTTCGGCTATATCTGACGCCCACTGCCTGGATCACACAAAGGAGTCCTTATGCGACAGCCTGTGACTGTGATTGAATCTGTCAGATGCACAATTAGAAGGCAATTTCTATTAGACAAATACGTTTTTAAAATAGAAAGTATGTACAAGAACATAATTCATGCTGGCTTTTTATTTAAATGCCTGAATCAGAGCATTGTAATAATCTAATGGCCATTACCAAATGAGATTGTAGGGTTTTAACATAGTACTTAAATCCAAAAAAGAACTGCAAGAAAATTTTGGAAAAGGTTTTTTTTTCTTCTTTTTTTTTTCTTTAAACTGGGTTATCACAGTACCCAGAATAAATGATTATGGCCACCATCATCATTTTGTTTACACAAACAAATCTAATTCTTAAACTTGATCTGCCTTTTCTCTCAGGCTGTAAGATAATGTCATTTGGATCGGGGGTTTTTTTCTCTGTCCACTTGGAGGACAGGGGAGGAAACAGCCTTTTGTTGTCCTATAACAGTGTGCAGAGACAAAAAAGCATTCATGCAGACAGAGCTACACAGGCCATCTCTGTCCGGCAGTGCATCATACTAGCATGAACACAGCAAGTCTGCACTGACACCTGACATATAGACTCAATAATCTATGTCTTATAAAGCAATTACAATCAGTTCATCAGTTATTGATCATAAGGAATAGTGCATGTACACCACTGTTTTACTGTGCCTTCATATACAGAGTAAACTGTAAGATTGTATTTTTACCTTCATATAAAATAATTTACCTTCAGTACTTAATTATTACACATTACTAAAATCAGTTATAGCAAAGCATTTTCCTACAATATAAAAAAAGGTTTTCGGATCACTGGAAAAGTTGCTGAAAACAAACCCTCTATAAAGTGTCGACAAATGGCTTTTCTAAACAATACTGGCCTCTAGAGACTGCTGGATTAAAAAAAAAAACATATTCAGAAGCCAGGCATATATTCGGAATGGCATGCCAGCATGCTAATACTGCGTTTTTTTTATTATGTACTTGAAAGAAGTCTCTTATACTCACCAAAGCTACATTAATCGATTAAAAATACTACAAAACAGTAATTTTGAGAAATATTCCAAATTTTAACAATTTAAAACCGTTTTCAATTTGAATCTATTTTTAAATTGTAGTTTATTCCGGTTATTGCAAAGCTTACAAAGTTTACATCACTTATAACTACAGTCTTGTGGGTCACATGACCCTTCAGAAATAATCTAATATGCTGATTTGGTGCTCAAGAAACATGTCTTGTTATTGTCAACGTTGAAATCAGTTGTGCTACTTAATGTTTTGGAGGGAATCCTTGTAACATGCTACAGATTTAAACCTTTACCATTACATACTGCTTCAGATACATAGTAAACATGGTAAAATTATAGTATGTAGTGTTTTTGATGTAGTATAGAGTATGCTTTTATTCCATTCTGAGCATAACTGAGAATTTACACTACACATTTCTGCTGGGAAATGGACAAAATTTGGGTTATATGAGTGCGCTGTATACGAATATCATATCAGCATCATTATCTTGATAATAGAGTGATGACGTACCTGGCTCTGGTGTTTTGTCTTTGACTGTTTCTCCATGGCTGGAACAGAAACAGAGTATTAAATTAGGCAAAGGAAGTGCAAGTGGAGGATATTAAATTATGAGATCTGCCCACCCCAAATACTAAATATAAATGAACAACAGCAAAAACTTCTCAACTGTGTGTCATGATATTAATTGAAACATTCACAAGGAGGATTGTGTATTTGTTTTGTTTTTTTTGGATGTAAATATATATATAAATGTGCTGGTATGTAGTATGTAGGTTAAAATGGTGTAGAACTGTCCAAACCTGTCACAGTAATCATTCTAACAGCAAGCCTGAGCCTGCTTTAAACTTTGACCCTGGATCTCATAAGAAACTAGTCTTGTTATGCGAACTGCTGTTCCACTCTTTCAGACCCTCCAATGTTTCTTTTAAACACATGGCTGCCACATTTGTGGAAACCTATGAGAATGTGTTTCATTTATGTGTTTCATCCAATTTCACAACCATCACTTTGTGGTCTCGAAACAACTTTCTCAATTGGGTCTTTTTAAAGCAATTCAGATCTTGGTTTGAAAAGACTGCTATTGCGTAACATCCCAGGGAACATTTAATTAAGGGATACTGCTTGACAAATAGTAAACTGTGATTAGAGGATTCAGCACACTCCTTCAGATGACGTCGAATAAGAATACATGACAGTGAACACACAACTCGACCAGTTTTCCATCCTGTGCGCACTAAAAGCAGCCAGTCATGGAAAACCAGTTGTTTCCACTGTAAAAACAATTTATTTTTTTCTTCCTCAAACTCTCTAAAAGTACTACTGATCTGGAAAGAGCTTAAGAACTGATTCCAGACAGCTGAGTGAGAATAAAAGCAGCTGTATTACCTGAGAGGTATCTCTCCAGAGGGGAGGAGGAGCTATGGCTTCCCCAGCAGCAGAAGAACAAGCTCCAAACCAGGACGGTGGCCAATATCAACACAATCACCCAGAGCACCCGGGCCGGAGATGGGTACACCAGGGCCCAATCTTGCAGCGCATCCATACTTAGCCACTTTTCCTTTTTTTCCCCTCTCTGTCTACTTTCTTCTCTTCTAGCTCCAGTGGCTGCTTCTCAGTGGCAGATGGACAGCAACCGTGCAAGGCCACAACCCACGTCAGCTCTGGAGGAGTGCGTATACAAGTGTGTGTGTTTTCTTCACTGAGCCAAGCAGCACTCACAACCCTGCCTGGAATATCCAGCAGCCACTCCCAGAGCAAAACATTTCTCTCACACACACACACACACACACACACACACACACACCTTCGTTTCACCCGGCTCCGAGACCTGTTGGTTAATGGTAGGTATAGTGGCAAAAAAATGCACCTGAGGCACTTTAAAGCGACAACGAAGTTCACTTACTAGGTGTGCACATATAAACACTGAGAACAGGAAGATAATGTAAACAGTGCCCTTAAAATGTATTTGGACACTTTAGTCACACTTTAGTCACACAAAAGAGATCTTGATGGGAACTGATTACGTACATCCAGTTAAAAAAAAAAAGACAGTAGGATTAGTCATTGCTAAAATGGCTGAGAAAAGTGAAGTTAGTTCTGAGAAGTTCTCTAGAACCATTTTCACATTTGTGTGACTTCCATGTTTAAACACTAAGATTCTCTTAAAAAAAATTAAATTAACATTTTAAGATTCACTTAAAAAAAAAAAAGCAGCATTAACAATTTATATAAGAAACATTATTATTTGTTAAAAATTGAGAACCAAATCAGCATATCAGAATGACTTCTGAAGGATTATGACAGCTAAAAATTATATTTTGTCATTAAAGCCATTATAAAATATAGTATTAATCTAATAGTTCTTTTAAATTATCATAATTTTTCACAATATTGCAAATTTTACTGTATTTTTTATCAAATAAATGCAGTCTGGGTGAGCATAGGAAAATAAATTAATTAAAAAAAAATGAAATTCCAATGTTTTGAACGGTAGTGTGGATCCATTACAGTCTCTATTTTCTTTTATGAAAAGAACAAATTGATCAGCTTCCAGGAAACATGCACACAGTAAGCATTTTGTCCGGACTTTGGATAAAATATAAAAATAACCAAAGGAAAATCTGTCATTCAGAGGAAGCTGGTCATTTATGAGTCACAACAGGATCTTTCCATCTTGGTTAACTGCTTTGACACCACACACCCTGTTTTTTCAACCTCTGGCCCAAAATTACCTGGTCCCCCAAAATCAAACACAGATGCCCAACATCCTTAGGTTTTGGCTTGTAAACACACTGGAAAATCAAGGCGCCTTTAAAGAGATGATGATCAGTCAGGCACTGACTGGTTTGTGGCAGTCTTTGGTGAGCAGCCAGACAATGTTGGAAAAGTTAGTCACTGCTGCCACCTAGTGGATGAAACATGAGCTGAGACATTGCTTCTGCATATCCTTGCCATTACTTATCACCAGTCTTGATACAGGACTTCCACACTTTGTGACCTATGAATTTCAAACCCTTTTTCATTCATTTCTGTTGACTGTATACTTCACTTTGATTACATTTTTAGAAGATTGCTCTTAGAAGAAGTAGTGTCTAAACAAAGAAATGCTGTTGAATGGTTTTCTATTAACAGTTCTAAAGTTTGCAGGAAGTAAGACTTGTTCTTCTTGTTTTTTGTTTGTTGGAAAAATAACTTAGATTGTTCCAAAATGTTTTTCAAATAAAGGTTTTTATTTTTCCATGCACAACTGTTTTCAACACTGAGAATAATAAGAAATGTTTACTGAGAACAAAATCAGCATATTAGAATGATTTCTGAAGGATCATGTGAGACTGAAGACTGGAGTAATGATACTGAAAATTCAGCATTAAATGAATAAAACACATTATAACCAAATATATATAAATAGAAAACATTTGTTTTAAATAGCAATATTTCACAATATTGCTGATTTCACTTGGTGAGTGCAAGAAATTTCTTACGGACCCTGAACTTTTGAACTTTTAGCAACAGAAACTTCCAGGACCTTTTCAGATGTTTAATTTCCATTCTCTTTTCAGGCCTGAAAGTAACTTATCAAATTCTCTAATATTTTCAGGACTGCAGGAACCCTGAGTGTCAAATAAAAAGCATGAGTGTTAAAAATAAATAAAACAGAAAGACTGTTAAAATACTTACTAAACATTTTTTTCCTGTGAGTTTAAGTGGTCTCACATGACAAACATCGCCTTAAATGAACAATGTCTTTAAAGATGTAACAATAGTAGAACCTTTTTGGAAACAATCCTTATTATTTGCTCCTGATAATGACACGCTTCACCTTTAACCATTAAAGATTCCAAAAGTGTTTCGTAAGATCCTTGAAAATGTGTTCATTGTCATGTTATGATGTTCAAGACAATGACTCGCATTAGGGAAAAGAAAAATGTCCTTTGAAATTACACTGAACTGGAATAATTAATAAAGTCTTGCCTGGTAAATTACTTCCTTCATGCAGAATATAGAAAATTCACGGAAACATCCCAGAACTCCGGAGCTCTTGTCATGCTGGAAATGTCTCCATCAGTCTTTTGGAAAATGCTCCTAATATAAAATGTGACTAAATAAAAGATGGTTAGTTAAATACTAAGATGAGGTTGAGGAGTAAGTTGATCCGCTGTTTGAAGTCTAATAGAAGCCAGTGTCTTGAGCCCCCCAGTTCGGTGTCTAGGAAGGAAATGGAGGATCATTAGTGACATCAAAGATGCAGCATATACAGCAGAAGTTTGCTCGATTTTCTTCTATTAAGGGTTTGACATATTTTAAGTGGCCAAAATCTTCAGACTCAAGCAATGTCTCCAAAGTGAATATCGAGCAAAATGCAGGACGAGATATATGACTTGAATTACTTCACTGATTTAAAATCTGATTATTCAGAAATTACACAGCCTGGGCTTTGATTCAGGCGTGTGCATGATATTCTGGGGAAATGTACATTAGCTAATGTTCAGTTAAGAGACAAATGCTTCAACGTTTCAAAGCACACTCATTTTATGATGCTAATGATTCCAATGAGGCATGGCTGAAGGAAAAAGGGTCCGCCTGAGCACCCTGTGAGTCCAGTACCTCGTTCCTGCTGCTGTGGCTGATCTTCTTCTCGATGTTCATGGCCAGCATCTGACTGCGGAACGACAGGCTCTTGGTCTTCTCGATCACCTGCTGATACGGCGACACAGCGTTGTTGCCCATCACCACGTGACCCTGAGCAGAAAACACTCATCAGGGAGGAGCAGTGAACCGTTTTAGACTTTAAAAGAACACCCGCATAAATTATTAAAGAACATTTCCGAGTATTACAATGAAAAAGTAAAGCCTTTAGAGGTTTTAGGGATTCAGCATCACTTTGGGTTTTTCTGAATTACAGCTCCTATGCTAGCTTACATCAATCTTAGGCAACATTAACAAACACACAAACAAAAGGCAAGAAAACTAAAACTAGGCATGTCCTTTTAAACACAATTTTTTTTAGAGAAATAAAAACAGGTCGACGAATCGATGCGCATATTTTGCGTCGACGTATTTTTTGCGTCTACGTCATCGATGACTTCGACGCGTTGTCCCAGCCCTAGTTAAGATTAATGTTATTCAAGATTAATAAATGCTGTAGATGTATTGTTTATTAGTTCATGTTAACTACTCTAGTTAACTAATATTATCAATCAGGACCCTATTGTAAAATGTTACCAAAAACCAGAGGGCGAGTAACTTTTGGGTGAACTATCACTTTAAGGGATTATATTCATCTTGTGAATCTAAAAAAGAAATGACAAATACCTTTCAAATGTAAGACTTATTTCATAAAAGTAAAATTGCTCTAGGCCAGGGGTTGGCAACCTACGGCACGCGTGCCAACAGTGGCACGCAGAGGGATAATCGCTGGCACGCAAGCAATAAGGAAAACTGTATAATGACGTACAGTTTGATGTAATAACTTCTCATAGTCACACAGCCTGTTAGGAGCTACAAATACTATTAAAGTGTGAGAATTAACTTGCATGGATGCACGTGCAAACACTGCACATACTAGGTGCTTCAGATCAAAGCCTCGGTCTAACAGCACTCGTCAATGTCAAAATGACTGAGATGGCCAATCAGATCAAAGTAGGCGGGGTTTACTGTTCACAGAAGCAGAGCGCGAAGCGTCAGTTTAACGTTAAAGAGAGTGAGGTAAGATGAAGCTGCAAATCAATTAACATTAGTCAACTTTTAATAATACGTTTTACCATAGAAATGTTAAATGACCTAAAGCTATATCCAGTGATGAAAAATTTTCTGAAATATGGCCATTTTGAGAGAAAGAAAGTGGGGGGGGGGGTAAATTGTCTCTCTCTGCAGACAATGAAGCGATTTTGCCCCTTTGTTGTTGAGAAATATAATGTAGCGATTCAGTATCGATTAATAAAAGTAGCGTGACAACACTCTGAATGCTACTTTTTGCACAGCACGATCTCAGATCTCTGTGTGCGAGTGGTGTGTGTTGTGTGTGTGTGTGTGTGTGTCTGTGTGTGCACGTTCATCAATTAAAGCAGTGCATTAACGTTGATTAAACGTTAAAAAAACAATGAAATAAAAAATTGTGTATGTAACGTTTAAATACAAAATTATATCGGGGTGTGTGTGGGGGGGGGCTGTGTTGGCACAGTGGTTAACCATAAAAATAAAAAATGGCACGTCATGCCGAAAAGGTTGCTGATCCCTGCTCTAGGCTATGTGCACCTTAGTTAAACAATGAACAAACAAACAGCCCACTTTCACTGTCGGAAGGAGTCTATTGCATCTCAATCTAAGGGTCTTTGTGTTCGGACATGTGTTCTGCACCGAAGAGCTCGCTCACCAGTTTGGAGTCAATTTTGGCATCCAGTCTGGCATTGCGGATCAGGTTTACGATCCATCTCTCGGCCTCCTCTGGGGTCATATTCAGCTTATCTGCCAACATGCTGCCCAGAGACATGAAGAGCGATGGGTGAGAGGGACAAAATGAGAAATGCAGACATCGCCTGAGGTCCACAACAAGCTGTAGCTCTCGTCATGATAAAAATCAATCGGTTTGATGAACAAAAGCTGATGAGGAATTAAGTCGCACCACCATCTCTACGTGAAAATAACAGGACTCACGGCACAAACAGCGATGTTCAAAGGAAATGTTAACAAACATCAAAATAACATCTGTAACAAAGTTATAACAGTTAACTAGAACCATAAAACATTTGTTACTTGAAATATTAACTGATATAAATATATCTTTGTATCTTTATGTACTAAAATAACTAAAAAAAAAATAATAAAAAAAAAATATATATATATATATAAAATCTGTATTAACAAGTAAAAAATTAAAATTACAATGAAACCGAAGATAGAAAAAATAAAACTAAACCATTAAAGGGTTAGTTCACCCAAAAATGAAAATTATGTCATTAATAACTTACCCTCATGTTGTTCCAAACCAGTAAGACCTCCGTTTATCTTTGGAACACAGTTTAAGATATTTCAGATTTAGTCCGAGAGCTCTCAGTCTCTCAAGTCCGAGAGCTCTCAGCTCTCAGAGCTCTCAATTTTAATTTTTGGGTGAACTAACCCTTTAATGATCCTAAAATAACACTGATCTGTAAACCCACTGCTGCCTGAGTACATCTATCACAATCTTTAGAATGTACACTATTGTGAAGTCGCTCAGCTTTTGTCAGATTTGGTGGGTGTCCATTGATCCTGGCTGCGTGGTGAATCTTCGCAGGGCGCTACGCTCTTTTCACAGCGCTAAGAGGATAAGCGCACACTGGTTGGTCTATCAGGATTCCTCCTGGGAGGCGGCACTACCTGATGCTGATGCACTGATGGATCCGGCAGAATGTCTCGAAGATGAACAGTCGTGCATTTTCAATGAAATCCTCCAAGCAGGCCACCAAGAAGAAATCGTTCACCAGCACCTTGAAAAGAATAAAATCCATTCAAATGATCTGCTTTGAAAGTTGTATAAGCGTTATTGATGTTCCACTGAAAGGCCTTGAGTGAATTATGTATTTTTAAAAAGTATGTTTAAAATTATAAATAAACTGAATTTGATATTATATATATATATATATATAAAGTATAAATGGCATTTAAGAGTAAATTAAGACTTTACATTTACTAAACTTTACCAATGAAGCTGGTAATTTCTCCACACAAACAGAAAAAAAAACTGCTTCGAAAAAAAAAAACTTAAAAAAAACACCAAGGCTACATTTATTAGATCAAAAATACATTAAAACAGTAATACTGTGAAGTATCAGTACAATTTAAAATCTGTTTTCTATTTTATCATATTGTAAACTACTCCTTTGATGAAAAAGCTAAATTTTCAGCAGCAATTCCTTCAGCCTTCAGTGTCACATGATCCTTCAACAATCATTCTAATAGGCTGATATCATTCTGTTATGCAGATGCTCAAAAAACTAATAATAATAAAAAAATATATATAAAAAAATATATAATAATATATATATATATATATATATATATATATATATATATATATATATACATACATATATACATATATATACATATATAAATAATTGAATTTACCCCCAATAGATCTTTTTTTCTTCTAGTAAAAAATAACAAATTAAATAAAAACACTCTTTACTTTTGCTGAACCTAGATCAGCATTTATAAACAAATTCCTAGACATAAACTGAAACTGGTGAAAGGCAGAGGAGATTTTTTTTTTTTACAGGTCTGAATGCTGAACGCTCCCTCTGGCCCAACTAGGCCACGTCTAAGAGAGGAGCTGACTCATAGCTGTAGGTCTGAAAACTGACAGCAGAAACGCCTTGAAAAGCCTAGTAGGAAATAGCAGTAAATTACAGTAGACAGGGATTTTCAGTGAATGAATGGACCAGTGGCTCCAAGCAAAGCACCCATCAATGCTCATCTCCTACTGATTCTAACAGAGGGAAGCAGTGTACAGAGGGAATAACAAGGATGACAGCCCTGATAACAGTGTTATACACACACAGTGGAGGATGAACCTTACCGACTCACACTCTCTCAGTTTTTTCTGAGCGCTGTCGAAATCAAAGTTAACGTAGAGGCACTCCACAAACTCCGTGATAGGATCCTTGTAAGTGTATGATTCCTGTTGAGAGAGCAAAAAGAGAAGGAAACATTAATCTCGTGTTAATTTGACAGCAAGTGCTAAAGTCATGGGTATAAAATGTGGCAGCGCCCCAAGAAGCACTCTGAGGACTACATTTAAAAGAGACACTAATTCACTCTGAATCAATACTTAAAAGGAAGCACATCTAGTATGAATGTAATGGAATGCAACGGCGCTTGTCGAGCTAGGAACCTCAAAAGAGATTCTGTAAGCTCATTCAGCCGAACCATAAAGAGGATCTCACAACAACCCAAACTGAAATAAACTCTTTCAACTCAGATGCTCCTGTCATAAAAACACTGCTGTTGTGTGCATATTAGCATGCGTGATCAAGGGATGGTTAACCAGCTAGTTTATCTACTTCTGAAAAATCTGAAAGCATCATACAGTAGTGTGGTCCACACGATTTGACAATCAATAAATGCAGCGAAATCTACATTCAACATTGAAACATTTGTGAAATCACATTATACAATTTGTTCATATATGCCTAACAAACATTATCGTATCATATCTGGTTAGTGTTTGGCTGGCATGACCCTTAACCCGAGTAAATATATACCCACTAGTCATTTAGGCAATCCACTGTCTAGTTAAATTTGCAGTCATCCTGCTGACCTGTTGGATGACCTTGACCAGATCTTTGAGGACCTGTCGTCGCTTTCTCACATCTTTGTTGGTGATTACGGCCGTGGTCAGGTAGCGCAGAATGTGAGGACACATGGTCTGAATAGCATTCAGGTACCTGAAAAACAGACGGTTTTATAAAATACTTTAGAAAGTAGTGTTCAAAGACTTGGGGTCGGTACAAAAGATTTATATTAATATAATTGTTATAATTGTGTCTAATAAATAATTGTTGTTCTTTGAACTTTTCTGTAATCATTAAAGAAAAAAAAACGACAAAATAAATAATATATATTAGGGCTTCACGATAAATCGTCAAAGTGCTCAGACCGAGCGGCGTACATTACATGGTCATGCAAACAAGCACTGCTCCCCCCTAAAAAAGTTAACATGTTCAAGAGCAAATCTCATTAACTGCGAATTTTCCAGCTACCCTCTCTGAAGTAATTGTTACAAAAACAACTCACACTTCTTGGGTTGAAGGTGTCATAGAATGCAAAAATCACTTTTATAAGGTTTATTTGAACACAGTTGAGTTGCCGCAGTGTGTGAAAACAACTAGCCTATAATGGTAAAAATTCCCACAACCACAAGCTCTTGATGCTCCATCAGGGTTGCCAGGTTTTCACAACAAAACCTTCCCAATTGCTACTCAAAACCCCCATCAAAAATCACATTCCGGTGGGGTAAAATACATGTTTTTGGTGGGATTCCGCTGGTACAATTCACATCTCCATTCTTTAATGAGCAATTTGAGAGTGCTTGTTATAGCGGAAAAGGGGATTTCTGTAATCGTACTCACTGGGGCTGATAGAGGAACAGCTCGATGATGTTGTCTCTGCCTTTGGGGTGGTTAAAGAAGACAAACAAAGACCAGTGTATGAGCCACGTCCTCTGCTGTAGCGACTGAAGAGGAGAACTCACAGACTGAACAGAGGCAGGAAAGAAAAACATGATTTAATTAAAAAATGTCTACACTGCTTCAGTCTTACTTATGTCATACTGTTGAAGCTACAAGCAAAGACTAGCAAAGCAAACAAGGCTGCAGTAAACCCACTGGCATCCATCTTTGACTTCACTGCAAAAAGAAAATGCCGAGCATTTACTTCTAGGAGCTGATGCAATGTAAATGTCACCCAGGTCAATTTTTGTGTATAGTTGATCTAATGCCCGACGTCTGCTAAAGGACTGTTTTATCTGAGCTCAAAGGAACATGGGTGGTCCAGCAAATGACCATGTGGGAAGGATATTGGATTTCTCCAGCTGATGAAATACAGCCGCAAAAGCTTCTATTATACAGGGAGACAGAGGTTTAAAGGATGCCAGACAGACATACATTGTTGTCGATGGTCTCTCGTAATCGTGTCAGGTCCTCCATGGCTGCCTCCCAGTTCTGCATGAGGATCTCGGACGCCAGTTTGCCCCACAGAGAGCTCAGAGCGTTCCTGTCCGTGGAGGGAACCTGGTCATGACAATGAGACATTTGATCAGTATCAATTTCTCTGTTATTTTTCACAGTGAAATTTCTCTCTGATATATTGTTGCTTTAGCATTGATGTTAAATGAATTGTCATTTCTCTACTGGTTTACGACACAATATTAAACCTACATCTCTGAATATTCAGCAGTCATACTCGTGAATCTTCAGTTTCACATAAATCTTTAGAAATCATTCTAATATGCTGATTAGGTGCTCAAGAAACATTTGTTATTACAATTAATGTTTCATTTATTTTTCTGGATTCCTTGATGAATAAATCATTCAAATGATCAGCTTTTATTTGAAATGAATCAATATAATATATCCTAGCTGAATAAAAGTATTAATTCCTTGTGAAAATTAATACTCTAAACTTTTAAAAATAAATATATTTTTATTTATAATAATAAAAAAGTCAGACGTACCCTAGTATCAACAAAGCTATTTTTAAAACATTTACAATGCATAATACTTTTGCTTATGTTCGCTTAATGACCTTTATAAACATCCAAAGGTACTATTTCCAATTGTTTGTTTCCAATTGACTTTACAAATCAAATGAACCAACACAAACAATACCACTTACAAGCACACGGAAGAAGTAAAGATACTCTGCGGCCCCTGAGTAGTTGCCACACTCATACTGGAACTTAGCATAACGGTAAAGCGTATCCAAATATTCCTGACGAAACTGAGGGAATAAACAGATGGAGCTCATCACTTATGGAATTAAATATTCAACGATGCAATAATCTGTTGATTAGCTTCCCTGAAAATAAAAATTGGATAAGGATAACTGGTTATAGTTGTGAAACTTACACCATGTTTGTCTGCTAAATATTCAAACAGCATCCTCCCATCTCTAAGAAAAAGAAAAAATTGCATGGTAGTGGTGACTGCATATGTTAAGATGCTTACATAATAGCCAATAAAAATCAAACAGAAATGATATTTCACAAAGCAGTAATGATGACAGAAAACCTGGTGGACTGCATCTGTCTCTGAGTTTCTGGATCTTCAAACATCTTAACAATAGGCTCAGTTTCAGACTGGAGCTGCTTCAGCTGGGCCACCACTGTGGTTCTTTTCTCCCTTAATGCTGCAGAATACAATTAATGCAATATGCATGCAGTGTATAGTACTGCACTCTATTTGACGTGAAAATCTTCACTATAGATCTGGATATAATTTTATTTAATTCTATAACCGGTGTATATTTAGGCAGAAAGGGAAAAACACTTACAGTGTGGAATTTCTTTGTCAGAATTGAGGTTCTTGTATACATCCATGGCAAAGTCCACCATGTTAGTTTCGCTGAGAAGATCCAGCTTCCCTTGGAGAAGTTCTTTCTCATTGTAGATCTGAGAAGACAATAAACAATAGATTTAATAGATCAAATAGAAGAACTCTACAGCAAAAAAAAACATGATTTTTACATTAAAGTGCTACCGGGTTAGGTTTAGGGGTAGGTTCAGGTTTAGTACCTAGTAATTAAATAGTTAATGTAATTACTATAATAAGTAACGTTACATAGTATGTACATGAGGAACAGGACAGTAAAATAAAGTGCTACCGATTACATTTATATTGTCATAAAGTAACATTTAGTACTGTCGTTGTACCAAGTGATGGTCCCCTACAGTAATATAGTATTTTACACATAACACAATAATTAATAATGACCTTGTTTACGTATTTATTGTAGTATGGTTCTTTAAAGAACGCCATGGTATTAGAACACAATAACAGTTTGACCAAGTGTAGAAACACAAAGAGTTCAGAGCTACAGAATACGAATTTAAAGTTGTTATGTCAACAATAAAAAGAAATACGTATTTATTGCAAATGTGTCATTTCTGTTTGATATCAGATACAAAAAAAAAAACACTTTTTCCAGATCATCTGGCTATTCGACACACGTGGCGCAGACCATTTAGCGACGACTATAGCAATTCAATAAAACCGAAGATCAAAGCATATACTTTACACTACTGTAATTTATAAATTACCTCCTTGACAGAGAGAAATTCCAGCAGCGGAAAGACCAAATGCCGGTCTAAAAAATGTGCAATCTTGGTGGTCAAATCGTACTCCGCCATTTTGGAAATAAAAAGAGCCTTTAAAAACTTTATTTAAACAGTAATAAGAACAGTGACCTGCTGCACCCTGTTTTTGTCCGCACCCCACAAGCACTGTTAGCCAGACAAGACTGGTTGGAAAATTTAACTTCCTCTTAGTTGATAGTTTGGTACTGGTTATTGTTTCTGCAAAACTATAGCAAATTCATATGGGATCTGCCTTCATCTTTGTGGCATTTTAATTTCTTGTTTTAATGACCATGGTATAATTAACTGAATGCTGGGTCAATCATTTTATGCAGTAAATTATTATACATTTTAGCCATTTAAATATTTTTACAAAGCAGTATACCAGATTCAAAGAAATGGTGAACCTCTGACACATACTTATAACCTGATTATTTACATAGTAGAAAGTTTAGCATGATGCATATGTGACAGAGTTGTACATATAGCCTACAATATACAGGTGCATCTCAATGAATTAGAATGTCGTGGAAAAGTTCATCTCATTAATTCAACTCAATTTGTGAAACTCATGTATTAAAAAAATGCAATGCACACAGACTGAAATAGTTTAAGTCTTTGGTTATTTTAACTGTGATGATTTTGGCTCACATTTAACAAAAACCCATCAATTCACTATCTCAACAAATTAGAATATGGTGACATGCCAATCAGGTCAAGCAAAAACAAATGAACGAACGATACCTGGACCCAATCAGCTAATCAACTCAAAACACCTGCAAAGGTTTCCTGAGCCTTCAAAATGGTCTCTCAATTCGGTTCACTAGGCTACACAATCATGGGGAAGACTGCTGATCTGACAGTTCTCCAGAAGACAATCATTGACACCCTTCACAATGAGGGTAAGCCACAAACATTCATTGCCAAAGAAGCTGGCTGTTCACAGAGTGCTGTATCCAAGCATGTTAACAGAAAATTGAGTAGAAGGAAAAAGTGTGGAAGAAAAAGATGCAAAACCAACAGAGAGAACCGCAGCCTTATGAGGATTGTCAAGCAAAATGGATTTAAGAATTTGAGTGAACTTCACAAGGAATGGACTGAGGCTGGGGTCAAGACATACAGAGCCACTACACACAGACGTGTCAAGGAATTTGCTGAACCAAAAACAATGTCAGAGGCATCTTCCCTGGGCTAAGGAGAAGAACTGGACTGTTGCCCAGTGGTTCAAAGTCCTCTTTTTTTTTAGATGAGAGCAAGTTTTGAATTTCATTTGGAAACCAATGTCCTAGAGTCTGAAGGAAGGGTGGAGAAGCTCATAGCACAAGTTGCTTGAAGTCCAGTGTCCAGTCTGTGATGATTTGGGGTGCAATGTCATCTGCTGGTGTTGGTCTATTGTGTTTTTTGAAAACCAAAGTCACTGCACACGTTTACCAATACATTTTGGATCACTTCATGCTTCCTTCTGCTGACCAGCTTTTTGAAGATGCTGATTTCATTTTCCAGCAGGATTTGGCACACTGTAAAACATCATAGCCCAAATAAGTAATATGAACTTACTTTTCCTCTTTAAATTAAATTCTCATTTTAAGTTTTGGATACTGAACTTAAGTTTATTAGTTATTGAAAATTTAAACGTAAAGTAATGTGTTGTCTTGACTTCTTCTGCGTTTTGTCTGGCTTGTAAAAGTTAATTTAACTCGTGTCTGTAAGTTATATGTTGGGGGAGGGGCGATACACGGAGAGCGCGAAATACAGAGAGAAGCCATCGCCATTTTGAGTTAATGCAGCTGCCTGGAGACCTTACACGATTTCATGTCGGGAAACACAAAGAATGCGAGGAAGGTGAGTTTTTGTTTTTTTTTATTTGTAATGATAAATGAATAATGATGCGATGTATTGCATGTTAGGACAATTTGACTGTGCTTCGCGAATGTAATATGACAACGCAAGTTTTTCCCTCGTTAATTCACTGTTTTCCAGAGCCTCGAACGCTAAAACATTTATATCAATTTGGTTCACAGTGCTTATATTTTAGTTGGTCTTCGGCCTGAAGTCTGTAGGTATTATTATTTATTGCATTGACCGTGCTCCGCGAGTGACCGTGGTCAGTTGAGCCGCCGTCTGTGAACACCCGGTCAAGCTGTCGCCGCCCGCGTTCTGCTGCACGTCTTTTTGTGGAATTAAAGTGTCGCGATAAAGCGTCTTTCTCTGCTTTTTGGTCACGCCATGCTTTTGTACTGTAATTAAAAAATAGACATGTTCAAATCCAGGCAGCGGCTGCTTGACCGGGTGTAACGTTACACAGATGAAGACGCACTTGACTGGGGCAATATAAGGACACGGTGTTTTCCCTCGCAAATTTTACAGTTTCCTAGAGCCTCAAATGCTAAAACAGCTTAACATTTCATTCGGTTTTCAGTACTTATATTTTAGTCACTTTTAAACGTTTCTGACAGCTGTTTGTCTAATAATTTTTGTATAGCACAATTTCTTATGCTTCGCTTATATTGCTTCTACTGATATGCTACTGCTTTTTCACTCCATTACAGCTCTTCCTCTTCAAAGTTATTGTCAGCTCAAGATATAAGGTTGTCATCCTGCAGAGTTTTCAAGAAGCTGATTTTAAGGACATTCATGTTACAATGAGGTTCAGTTAACACATCCTTGCTGATATTAAAATTTTTTGCTGTTTTACTTGTATATTTGTTGCAGGCCTAATGCAGTCACACAACCTATTTAATGCAGACCATGCAATTCTTTTTGTACAATTTAATATGCTTGGTCTATATTGCTTCTACTGATATGCTACTGCTTTTCTGCACCATTACAGCTGTTGATTCCTCTTCAAAGTTATTGTCACCTCAAGATATAAAGTGTCACCCTACAAAGCTTTCAAGAAGCTGTGTGAAGGATGTTCATTTTACAATAAGGTAATTGTGAACTTGCTTATTTTTAAATCATTCTTTATTCTTGATTTTATTACTTGTGACATGACCTCTATATATAACCTCTTTAATCATTTGTTATAAGATGGCATGTGATTTACATGTGATTATTTTTCATCTGTACTTGCTGCCCACTATTAATCTCTTTGGCTCCATTTTTCCTCCTGTCTTATGTCCGTTTCAGATGAGCACAGAGTTCACCATCGATCGTCTGCAGTCATTCTTGGATGGACTAGATGCCTTGGTGTCTTTTAGAGCTGTACAAAGCATCTGTATCATCAAGCAGGAGCTTGAGCCTTAGCAGTTATACAGTGCCTTGATAAGGAGGTATGAATAAAAATGAACTCAATTTGATCAGTTTGCACTAATATAAGTGTTCTAATGTGTGTGTGTGTGTGTGTATGTGTATATATATATATATATATATATATAATATATTGGAGTCACTCAGTCTTGTTTATGATTGTATGTAGGACACAAATTGGAACAGAAGAAAAGCTGCCTTACTTGGACTTCTGCGCTTCCTTCCAGAGGAGACTTCTGAGATAATCAAGATGTGTGATGTAAGAAAATATATTAAAATCTTGTGAATGTACTGATGATACTGAATTCATTGTAGAGCAGTATGTGTAGGGAAAGGAAAATCAGCTTAACTATTACATTATATTTATTATTATTATTTTATCCCAGAATCAGTAATAATTTATGCTAAAATGCTTTTTTTGACTGTCAGTTAATCTAAGTACTATACTATATATCGTGCCTAAACATGTCATCAATAATATAATGTACAAATATAACAAAATATTAAAGGTGGTTTTTTTTTTTTTTTTTTTTTTTTTTTTGCTTTATCTGGAATCTCAAATACTGAATGTTGGTCAAGTGTTTACTATAAGGAAAAACCTAATAGACCGTAACCTAATTATCTGTAAATAGACCAATTTCACATTAGTGTTCTTATTGCTTTTAGTGAGAGTTTACTACATGAGTATTGTTCGACACAGTCAATCACCATGTATTGTGCAAATCATTCAAAGGTCTGAAAGCTACATGTACTTGTTTATGTAGAGAACACTTACAACCTTTAAAGTGATTGAGCTGTTATTTTGCCACTCCTCATTTTTCCCTAATTCATGCCTTTTTCTTTCCCCCTCAGTTACATCTTCTATACCTCATCTATCTTTCTTCTAGTTCTGTATATTATTAGAGAAACTTTGATGAAATGGATGTTTAAGCACTTGTGTTCTTAAATGGCTTTTTAAAACCTGTTTTCCTACAAGAATTTGTATTTTTAAACCAATGTTAAAGCTTGTACATTACTTAAATTTATTTCAATAAATTTTTTACATTGAGCAGACCAGTTACAAGTCTATTTATTATGAGCTGATTTGAGTTTTCATGAACCGATAATGTAACATAGTAAGTTGTTTTAACTCAGAGCATCAAGTTGAAACAACAAATGACCATTAGTTTAATAAATTGTAAAACTTAACTTCTTGAGTTGAAACAATGAGTATCTGTAAGTTGAGTTAACTCGCATTAAGGCAGCAGGTGAACTTTCGTTTATAAGTTTAACCAACATGAAATGTTTTACAGTGCACCTACCCACACTGCCAAAAGCACCAAAAGTTGGTTAAATGACCATGGTGTTGGTGTGCTTGACTGGCAAGGAAACTCACCAGACCTGAACCCCATAGAGAATCGATGAGGTACTGTCAAGAGGAAAATGAGAAACAAGAGACCAAAAAATGCAGATGAGCTGAAGGCCACTGTCAAAGAAACCTGAGCTTCCATACCACCTCAGGAGTGCCACAAACTGATCACCTCCATGCCACGCCGAATTTGAGGCAGTAATTAAAGCAAAAGGAGCCCCTACAAAGTATTGAATACATGTACAGTATATGAACATACTTTCCAGAAGGCCAACAATTCCCTAAAATATGAAGTATTTTATGTCTTATGAAGTATTCTAATTCGTTGAGATGAATTAGTGGGTTTTTGTTAAATGTAAGCCAAGATCATTACAATTAAAAGAACCAAAGACTTAGACTACTTCAGTCTGTGTGCATTGAATTTATTGAATACACAAGTTTCACAATTTGAGTTGAATTACTGAAATGAACTTTTCTACTACATTCTAATTCATTGAGATGCAACTGTATTGTGTGTCTCCACCTGCTAAGAATGTTACATAATCTCACTGGAGGATGACTGGACATAATAAGGGTTAAGGGCTTCCTATTGGCTGTCTGGTTCAATTTTGTAAGGCCAGCGGTAAGTAGTGTGATTGATAGTTCTGTAATTATGGCTGTAATTGTCTGTTAATGAAATGTGTGGTACATTAAGAGCAACAACGTATATATATATTCAATATCGAGAAAAGTGTTGTATGTTGGTGAAGAGTGTGAAAAATATTTGTTGTATTATAGTGCCAGCAGGAGGAGTGTTGAATATCACTCTGAGTTAGGCTACTGTGTTTTCTCAGTGAATAAATCGATGAATGTGAGACGATTTATTGAACAAGAGCTTTATTGACACAACACAACGCAAAGAGGATAAGAGAACAGTTACACATAATAGGATGGAAATAAAGTAAGCATTGAGAATTCGCTTTAATTGAGGGTGAGTGTTTTGAGATCTTTCTGCAAATTAAGTAACCTTTTCTGTAAAAATGCCCAAAAAACAAATTTCCTGAGAGATAAGCAAAAATAAGGTGACCTGTTTTTTCCTTTCCAAAAAGATTGCGGTGGGGCGGCTTGCACTTTGGGCAGAAGATTTTGTCCTCCAACACTTTCTGTGACAGAAGATAAAGGGGTTCATGCACTAACATGGCAAAATTTGCAACTTCAAATAAATTAACTAATATGATTTAGATATCTATTCTTTTATCCAGTATATGTTAATGATTGCATTGCATTGCAATAATAAATGCATTGCAGGAAGGACCTAACTGGACGGTCAGGTTTCCTTGGTAATTTTACAAAGGTTATATCTTAATGTAAAAGTAACTATTTAATAAAGGAAGAAACAGATCAAGTGATCTGACTCTCAAGAAGTGTGTGACTCTACTTATGATGGACATATCATCATTTCTCAGTTAATTTGTCAGATGTTTTTTTTTATAAATGTGACAGATCATCCATAGCCTTGATAACAACAAAACACTCACTTTTAATCGTGCAGCATGAAAAGCATGAAGGAGCAGTTAATTCAGTATTCACAAATGATACAGCTATTAAGGGCTTGTTTAGCAGAGAGAAAACGAGAGAATGCCTTACAAAGGAGGTCAGGTTTAACTAACCTGTAATTGAGCCATAATAGTCTCAGTGCTGTTCCACCTCATTAATGTCACTTCTGTTTCAACTCCATTGTGGGTATTTTTTACAATGGTGATTTTATCACTGCTTTTCCATAGCACTTTCCACTATGCCTCATAAAAGCACAAGTTTGACAGATGGCTTAATTTACTCTGGACAGCTTCAGGAGCAGGTTGAAGGTGCTCCATGGAAACCAAACAATGGAGAGGGTGCTACTTGCCCAGGAGATGTAGGCATAAGATTGTGTCCTCCGGGACTTTCTGTGTGCTTGATGGGTTTTACTCATCCTTAAGGGACAAATATATAATCCATCCATGCATTTGGTTGCTAGAGTGAAATGACTCCTTGAGGAAAATCTTAAAAGCCTAGTGGGTCATGTGAGCGCAGATATGGGATCTTTCAAAAGTGCTGACTCTGTAGCAGTGCAGTGTTTTTATCTAAATCAAAGGATACTGGATGACATTTTTTATTTGATATTGCAATAAAACAGAAAGGAAGCTGAATTTGATTTAGTCTTGCCCTGGAGAAAAAGCAGAGATCTCTGCAACAAAAACTGTTTACTGACCCCTTGCATCTGTCTTGTGCTGGTCATGTAGACTCAAATAAAAATACATAACTGTATTTATACACCGTTGAAAGTGTAGAAATTCCCTTCAGTCGCATACTACTGACCTTAATCTCAGTAACCCCTTGATATCAGACTCTTTCATTCACATATTCATTTATCCATGGCTGCGAAAAGCTATAAAAAAAAAAAGAAAAAAAAGAAAAGAAAACCAGGTCCAAAATGAAAACATACACAAAACATTCTCTGTGTTGTAACAGCAGTGTTTATGTTTCAGGGCTCCAGACAACTAAATGCACCAGTAATTTCAAATCATCAGATAACATCATTAAAATGGCATCAGTGGAGTCTGCGCTGGTTTTTCTGTCTGTAGAAAGCCTGCAGTTAAGGTTACATTCACACTGTCAGTGTTTGGGACTTACAACCGTCTTTACTCATAGGTGAGTCTCAAAATATCCTGTTTACAAAGCAGCTTGTAATAGAGGCTTAAATACTCTGTATGAATGTTCAACTGAAGTCAAGCCAGTATTCTATTATGACTATCACCTGTAACCATAGTGACAGTGACTAAAGTAAAAATATCAAAGGAGGAGACATAGTTCAAGACAATAGTTCAAGTGAGGGTTGATTTCATCTGTCAAATCCTAATTAACCGATGGCAGCTTTTATACCTCAGTAAAGAGCCGAGCATCTGAGTCGCACACAGATCACAAATCTGTCTGGAGTAGCTGTGGTAAAGGACAGTGACTGGATCTGGACCTTCAGATGACACACAGCTCATATCTGCCTCTCTGTAAGTTATCAAAACCACACATACACTAGATGCAGCCAGAGCGTCTATCTTGCACTTTTTGACATAACAGACCACTAGTTGAGTCCAAAGACTTGGCAACCCTTCATCCAACAAGAGCTGCGGGAGTCAGATCTGACTAATCACAGGTCAAGAATAAGGAGAGATGACTGACAAGACCATTCTGGAGTATCTGCTGCTCAACACATCCCGAACTCAACATCTGATAACAAATATCCGATGACAAATATCTGATCTTGTAAGATGTGCTTCCTTTACACAGAGTGCGTGTGATTGGGTCCCAAATGCGCCAAAATTATAGTAGGCACAAAAATCGCGGGAGCAAAACACTTTGTGGGAGCAGGCGGCAATGGACAGTAATACAGCGAGACCGTGAGAATAAAAAAAACAACCAAATCCCGGACATTTTGGGCGATTAAGAAATCCCGGCCGGACACTTTTTTTAGGTCCAAAAAGAGGATATGTCCAGTGAGAAGAGGACGTCACCCTATTAAGTATTGTGAAACCCAGCAATGTGTCAGGAAAAAGAGGTCATAAACACTCTGGTGTTTAAGAATTTCAGTACCTGTGCTCTGTGCACTTAAAAAATGAGATCAATACAGAATGGAAACTTCTCATCTTCTTGCCTCCAGCTTTATTGACAAAGCCTGAGAGAAACCTAGCATGAAGCATAATAGCAGCATAAATCAAAAGAATGTAACTAAAGCTTTCCCACAGTGAGATTAATCTAACTTTGCTCTCAGTGCTAAATTATGCATCTCACAGAATTATGGGGTGCAGGTTATGAAGTTCCCCTTTCTATAGGCTACACTTTTGAAACTCACCACATGATAATTTCATGAGTCAGCTCTTTTCATTCACCACATATAAGGGACTGATTTGCACAAATTGTCTAACAGTTTACCTGGCCTGTTCATAAAAACCTGAAAAGACATCACTGCCTCCAATATTGTGTGCCATGCATCACTGTCTAGAGTCTACATGCACATTAATGAGCTCTCTAAAGCAAACTTTCTGGTAAACTGTAGAAGCAGTTTCAGTGGGAAAACATCATTTACGCCACTAGCTCTGTTGTGTAATGGATGAAAAATAGCAACCAGAACTTGTTTTCTTTGAGGCTTTAAATTAGAAACACAAAGTTAACTCAGCAGCAAACCTCAGCAGTATTACCTTCAAAATTTATGTTACACAAATTCAAACTGGGTTGAAGCAGGGTTCTTTCCTTAGCAACAAGGGAAACTTGGTTTCTATGGATATGTGCCCTTACAGGACAGAAAAGAGAGAGAAAGGGACACTGCTGTGTGGGCGATGCAAACGTGATCCCAGCTGGCTCTCATTAACTCACCAACCAATCATTGCAGATCCATATACTGCGTAATGACAGGCACAAGAAGGCAACAAGGTAAGGCATTCACTGTTGGTGAAACAGACACACGAATCCTTGAAGGATTTTTACTATGACTGATGCGAAGTTCAACTTGAATTTTAATGGCTGAAAAGTACTTTTTTCTTTTCACAAAAAGAAAGTGATGTGGCTTTACTTTTTGTATTGTTGATGTCTTTTGTAAGGTATCTTTCTCTTGTTTAAGCATCACCTGACACCCCCAACTCCACTTTTTCTCTGCTGGCATGTGAAAGGTGCCACATCTCTCATGGGATTTATTACCCGAAGAAAACAGGTAAAGAAATGATGCTAGAAATTGGTGAAAAGGTTTCTCAGCAACCCCAACATCTTCACCATCTAAGTATGAAAACAGTAATTGCAGAACTGAAAGGAAATACAAAATTTTTATTGACTCATGATCCATCGTTATGGAGTTATAATTAAAGCACCTCACATATCACGCTTCCAGTTTCAAAATTGTATATCATTTACTACAGGTAAGAACAGCCTCAAAACAAGCAAAATCTCATAGCTATTTGTAACTATATTAAGTTTTTGTGAATTGGTGGCTAATTCATATGAGTTTACGATTACATTTGTATGTTTCCATATGATCTGCACATGTCCCAGAGATGGTTATGTTTAGAATTGGACCTTCATGTTTGTTAGTTTTTTCAAAAAAAAAAAAAAAAAAAAAACATTTTTATACGATTCAATCAGATAAATTCATTTTCAATCATCACAGTGTAAAGTAGTTACACTTTCCTATGAGATCAGGTTGCTCAAAACTTTAGAAACCTTGCATTGGCTTTTGTTATGGGTATTCTATTCTGTTCTGAATTCAAAATAACAAAAAATCGCTTTATGCTGTGTTTATAATTAAATTTGCATATTAAAGTTCTTTAAATAATATATCATGTTATATTACCATACAAACATGGTGAAATGAAACATTCCCCATTCTGTGTGTCTACGCTTTTCATTTAGTTGGCAAGCTAACAGCCTATTAGCTAAGCATAATTCAATCTGGTAAAGAAAAGCTGTGTTGAAACTTTACTGAAAAGGCTGTTTTTCATCTTCCAAAAGTGTAAAAATCTAATTTGAAAATGCCATCATGTATATTTAATCAAATGATGACTGTCTCTTTTCAGGCTCACTAACAGGCTTTGTTATTATAATGTTGAACTTCTGAAAAACTCTTCACTACAGTACAGTAGGTCACAGTAATACATCATCAACAAGGCACAATGAGGGTCCCAGAAATTATCTATAGAGCAAAGTGGTTTTTTGCCCCTAGGTGCCTTTATTTCCACCACCTAATTTGAGAAACTGCCTCTGACGTTGCTGTGTCATAAATTCAGATCCCATTGAAATAAGCATGGTTGCTACATTATTATGCAGCGACCCGACTTTCTGTTTCCTGTAGCCTTGTGACTAAGGCTGCTGACTTCATTCTTTGGTCTCAATGATACACAACGAGCTTCCGAATCAAAGCGATGAATGATGAACTAGTGCCTTTTCACCAAGATACTTCATGGTTGCTGACTTTTTACATCTTATCTTTACTGTTGCAATGCAACAAACTCTAGGTAACAAAAATCATTTTGTCGAACAGGCTATTAAACCGCACAAATGGTCAAGAGAACAGAAGAACGGATGAACTGGCTGACAGGTCACTCACATGACATATAACTGACAACTCCATCTCAATCTCACATACAGTCTGGACTGGACTTCATTTTAATGACTTCTTTCCACTCAGACTGGCTTGGTCCGGTTTCTTATCGGAAGAATGAGCGAGATGATATGTTAGCATGTCACTGCACCACAGATTTATTATATGGCACAGCTATTAGTTGTATTGTGTGTACGTGCACATGACCATATCTTTGTCCCTTGAGATGATGTCCACACCCACTCCCTGACCCATACTGACCCTTTAATCAATTTAGCCCCATTTCCTGATGCCAGTGGCCCCAGGTGATTGAGTTATTATACAGAGTGCTGGTTAGAGTGTATTAGACAGGCTAAAAAAGCAACAAAAGAGAGCTAGAGACAGCCAGAGAATGAGAAATGACATTTAAAACAGTTTTTTTTTTTTTTTTTTTGGTATGGCATTGTTGACATTTCATTAAATGCTATCCACACCTATGTGTGCAACCTAAAAATACATGACATTAAAATATGCGCAACTTTCTCTCCACATCCCCCCACCACAACCCATCAGTCTTCACCCATATCAGAAGCATAATTCTGAGTCTGTTTCACTGTGAACTATTAAGCTTTATTAAAACCACAGGTGATGGAAGTAACATGTAGATTTAATAGCTGCAATTTTCTACAAGCGTTTGTTTAAACGTCTAACGATACCCTTGAGTATTCTCATGCAAACAGACACACAGGGGGCTATTAAAACACTCATGTATGTGCTGTCAAGTAGAAATGGGATGAAAAGAACACTGGTGTCAGGAATCTTTGCTGCAATGCTGGTGTATAGGGAGGGATAATCTGATCCGGTCCTCAGTAAGCGTTTCTTATATGGACTGTACTCCTCAGCAGAAGCCTTCATCAAAGCATCATTGGCACATCATTGGTCATTTTTTTTTCTCTTGAACTGCAACCTGAGGCTTATATGCCTAAATTTTGCTATGTTAGTCTATAGTCACCCTTAGTTTTCCAAACCTGTATTCTTTATTCTTAAAAACGGTTTTTGGGGGAACCTTTTTTAGTTGCACAGAGAATCTTTTAGATCTTCAAAGATTATTTGTCCACTATAAAGAACCTTTTGTGGTATGAAAAGTTTCCATGATTGCTAATAATAAATCATAAAAACATAAAAGAAGAAGAAAAAAATGTAGGAATTTCTATTTATTATTTCATATTTCCATGTTGTAGTTTTGTACCCGTTTGACTTCCATTGTATGCACAGAAACAGTTCTTCAAAATATTATTTTGCACAAGGAATAGTCACAAATGTTTGAAACAGTGTGAGGACCAGTAAATTATCTTTAGTTATTACTTTTAGTGAACTAATCCTTTATCAATTAGATTTTTACCTTGTGTAGTTGGTTTGATATTAGCCTGTTTCAGGTTAATTCTCTTTACTTGTTTCTAACAGCTTGTGCTTTGGGGAATGAGAGCCTACACAATGGATTTACGTGCCTTTTGCATTCTGGATTTGGTTCTTTCAGGCCATTACATGTTATGATGTGTGACTCTAACGAGGGTTAGTTTCTATTGGGAAGGAGAAACTTCAGAAAGCAGTCATTTCCCATGAGATTCTTCTTGTACACACGCACACTGATGAGAGAGAAAGAGATACATCTGCTCACACATTTCCCTCATTTTATGAGCATTAAAAGCACAGATATTCTCTAAATAAATCTCACAAAAATTATTTCAAACCTCCCTGGTGTGCATTAATGTTCCCTGTACTGTTGCAAAGCTGTTTATTGTGTTTTTTTTACACAAATGCAAATGCAAATATATAGATTTAACTGGCTTCAGAAGCATTGGAATAAATCTCTCTGTCCCTCCTGATTGGAGAGAGGTTTTCATACAATGACTGATGATTAAGTCAGCTGTCAGACACAGACTGCCAAGCCTGAAAAAAAAGGGAAAAGTATTTTTTCTTTTCCATTGTGAAAACTGGCTAAATATGACACAAATGTACATTTGGCAATTTAGCTGAGTGGTCCTATGATAGTTAAAAGCTTCATACTGAAAGAAACTGAGGCTTATATCACTGCACTTGTAAAGCACTCTTTACATTAACATATGCTTTGGAAAAATACACAGACTCACACAAAAATATTTTTCACATAAACAGGGCCATGTCCATGTTGGTATGTTACATTTTCATAGATGTAACATTTAATTTTGTCCATTAAGTACAATGTAAAAAGTGTAGTATTTTAACCTGATTGGACCCTTAAAATTACCTTTGTTGTATGACACCTTTGTAGTCAAGTTTATTTGACTCAAATTTAGTAGTAATTTAGTAGTTTAAAATAAGTTTAGATAGTATGACATGAACAATATTGTTTTTTTTTTTCTTTTTTATGACAAAATGTGTTTTACAGTGGGTCCTCAGTATTACAAAGCTGTTTTGATCATGTTTTAGTATGGATATAACAAGTCAAGAAGCTGAGTCAGCTTAAACTTAAGACTTCAACAGGACCTTCATCTTCATCAAGGGACAAAAGCGAAGGAGCACCAGTTGGGCTCGCGCCACTTCTAAAATTCATAGAGCCATAGAGTCTGGCTTGGTGCTTGGAGTAAGCAAATGCTTGTCTCCTGATCATCTCCCCTTTATACATGGAAATCATCAACAGGGTTGACAGTACCACACCACCGAGTGTGAGGAGACACAGCCCTGCAATCACACATCTGTCCAGGTGAGCACCCACCTGGGCATTCTCCCTCTCCAACTGCTCCATCTCCCGGGCAGAAACGGTATCGGGATTCACTTTAACGTCACGTGGGACTGTGTAAGATATGACAACCAAGGAGATCCCAGTAACTAAAAATGTAACGGCACCTATAAATCCATAATCCACAGACTTTTCTGATGAATCCACCATGAAATCATCAGCTGACAACAGGGAGTATTCTGGGGCGCCTTCTTGGAGATCTTTGGATGAATTCCAACTGAAGTTGTCATAGTTGGTCTCCTCTGCTAACAACTGATTGTCTTTATGGTCAGTAAAGGCAGGCACACCAGGAAAAGCTGTTTCAAACTGCTCATCGTAACATACCTCAACTTCTTCATCAAATCCCCATTCATTGAGTTTGCAGAGTCGTCCAATTGACAGAGGCGCTGTCCTTGGTTCTGAAAGCCTGTTCACCTCATTAACATTCTCCTCTAGATACGCCTGGTAGCACTCTTCATTGGAAAGGGCGCTTTCATCTGCACACACTGAGTGATGAATTTGTTGGTGTTTTAGGGACCAGTCAAGGTGATCAGTTTGGACAGCGTCTTGACCACAAAAGAAAACTTTAAGATCAGCCATTTCAACTTCTATTCATTTGTTCATCTCCTAGCATGTTGGCTATAGCATCCCTGCGGTATGAAGATGAAGACAACAATTTATATCAGGCAATAAAACGTTTCATTTCAAATACAACAGAAAATAGTATAGAAATATTTTTATTAACACAAATATTTTGAGGGAAGAGAACATAATTGAATGTATGGTTTAGTGTAATTTGTCAAAATGTTGATGGCAAAACTGGAATCTACAGAAATAGCAGGTTTTTTAACATCCATGAAAGAGAGAGAGAGAGAGAAATGTAATGCCTGACCAGATGGGAAGGGGTTGCAATACATTTCAGTGGAATTATATTGGACCACAAAGATGAGACCATGTATAGGTTATATTTAGCACAACTGATAATTGTAAAAGTAATTAACACACACTGTCTGTCACGTTTTAAGCATAACTTTTAAGCATAACTCAACCTGGTAACTACAGCACGTTATTTCAAGATTTCTATTGTCTATCCTACAAGTCTTATCGCAAAGTCGATCATCGATTTTCACAATTAAAGTAACAAAAATATTTTCAGTTAAATTACGAGTACTTACTTTTGATGTTTATAAATAGTATTTAGGTTCATTAATCGTTTTAACCACCGAAATATTTCTAAAAGTGCGTTTTATCCAATCAGAAATACTTGTAATATTTCATCTGAAGAGCTAAACGAAGCGTGAACAACAGCAACGAACAGAATAGTAAAGCGTTTCCTGGTATTCAGGCTCAAAAAAAGTAGTCAGCATGACAAGCACTCGGAAAAGATGTTGCATGTCTTAGGTCTTATATGTTATTTGTCATCTTAAAATAATAAAAAATAAAGGTATCGCCTACCTTCTCTAAACAGCGTCTCGCTGGCATTCCTGTAGGGCTCGCGCTCCGTTAATTAAGGGAAGCTCTTCCTGTTCGACCCGCGCGCCGCGCTCAGCTCGCCTCAATGCTCCGTCAGCCTCTATGACAAGCTGCATAGACGAGAAGAAGAGAGGAGAGGAGAGGAGAGGAGGGGATGTGAGGGGGAAGGGAGGGAGGTTTACTAGTGTCGTGCGGGGAAAATGAAGTCTGATCAAACACTTTCATGCTGTTCTCCTCGTGAGATTTATGTCTATGACGCACCCTATACAGAATGCATGCCCAAGCTGTGTCCCAAATTAATTATCCTAGAAATTAACATCATTAAAACATTCTTGAAAATACAATTTAGAAAACATCCGAAGATGCCTATCCACTAAAATGTATCTTTGATTGCTTTTTCACAATACAATGTCACAATACACCATGAAAAATGTTATACTGAATAATTTTGTTTTATTTTTGAAAGTCGGTTTCTGTATAGACACAAGCCTTAATGTCTTGGCTTCAAAAGAGTTGTTTCTATGTTCATATAATCAGAAAAGTTATTGCCAGGGGTGGGCAATCAATACCTAAAATATAATTGTAAATATGTTTGCATAGTGGAGAACAGGGTCTTTATTTTGAGTCTATATGCAATATATGTATATGTTTATGTAAGACCAGGCCTAGTCACACTTTTATACTGAATCTTTTGAAAGACAGTGTCTGACACAAACCTTAAAGTCTTGGCTTCAAAAACACTGTTCTTATTGTTATTAACAAGTGAAAAATATACAGTTCTTTAACACATATTATTAACCCATATAGTGGGGTAAGTTGTCACAATATAACCTGCTTATTATACAAACATATAACTATCAAACTCAGATTAGGACTACTTGTCACAGGGAAGTTTTCATAAGGTCTATATCTTAAGATATTGATATGCAATATATGTATAAGGCAGACCACTAGTAGAAGCATAGCTAACCATCGCTTAGGGTTTTTTTTTTTAACTCACTTTCTGTACACACACAAACCTGACTTCAAAAAGTGGTTTCTAATATTGTTGCCCGGGAGTTCATTTAAACCACTTTGATGTACTGTATAGTGGGGCATGTTGTCACACTATATGGGGTAATTTGTCACAATGCAACCAGTTCATAACAGATTTTTTAATTTGAACAGTACAACTACACTGAAAAAAAATATGACATCTAACTGGTTTTCAAAAATATTATTTGACAACAAAACTATTTTTCATGGGTTAAATCAGTTATAGAAATAGCTCTTTAAGGTTACAATTGCAGTTAACTACTTTTTACAGCATATTACAAAACACAAAGTAATTCATGGAGAAAAAATGGAACATACAAAAGTAATAAAACAAACAAAAAAATAAATAAAATAAAAACTTTTGGTCAATAAACATTATTCTATAAAATGTATTGGCTAAATTATATAAATCAGTGTATTTAACAATAGCCCTAATTTGATATTTATATGAAAATTAAAATACTCCTATATTTTATATGCATGCCTATACATTTTACAAATATATTTATCCCTATATATTATGACAATTCAGCAGAATGACAACAGTTGAATTGTCATAAATCGTGTATTTTTTTCTGAACAAGCATGTGACTTAATGTTCCATGAGACGGCCCTCTTGCAGCATAGTGTATGTTTAGGAGGCCATAGGTCATATTTAGAGTGTGCCTCACTGATTTTTCTGTGAAAGCTCAATGTGTACTCATGCATCATTCTGCTAGTGCACTGAATTAAAGACTGGTGACATCAGCTGGTTAAAACACATGAATGACATTGCTATGCTCCAGAGGCTGGAACATTACTAGAGCGTAAACTAGGAAATTGACATTTATGAGAATTTGCCCCATGTGTGTTCAGATCTTACGGTCTGTCTCTACCAGGGGCTACACATTGCATTATGGTGACTTGAGAAATGAGCTGCAAGCACACATAGAGGTCTCCATAAATGACAGCTGAGATGGCCTCTATTCAAAATCAACCTTGGGAGCTGTAATGCTCACAGTTTAGTTGAGAAACGCAAACATCATAGAACATTTCTAACAGTGATTTTTCTCATGTTTTTGGCATAATGTGCATATTGCAAAAAGTGCTTGTTTTACATTTCTGACATGATCACACGAACACCCTGAGACAAAAAACTAAATTAACAACCTTAAAACTACCTTAAAAATAATCAGAGAAATTTAGCATTACATCACTTGCTCCCCAGTGGATTCCTATGCAGTGAATGGGTGCCGTCAGAATGCGAGTCCAAACAGAAGTATTATGGATTCATATTGAATAGAAGCAACAGTTTGAAAAAAAAACAAAAAAAAAAAACGTCTTACTGATGGATTTGTGTATTACAAACACACAGCTTTTCACTTCAGAAGAAATTTATTAATGGACTGGAGTAGTGTGGATTACTCGCTTATTGTGATGTTTTTATCAGCTGTTTGGACTCTCATTCTGACGGCAACCATTCACTGCAGATGATCCATTGGTGAGCAAGTGATGTAATGCTACTGTAAACCAAATCTGTTCCAGTGAATAAACTTACTCATCTACATTTTGAATGGTGTTAGGTTGAGAACATTTTAATTTTGGGGTGAACTATTCCTGACTTGGTATATGTAACACAATAAGGGTCACAATCTAACCAGTCACTTTAAGAAATATCCTGAGATTACAAGAAAATCAGTGAACATTAACAACAAAATCAACAAGGGTGTAAATAAAACTGGCAAACAATGCAACCATATTAATTATTAATGTCCCAGTGCATACTAGGAAGATGGCCAATGGGGCTGAATTACAACATTGTGTAAATTTTGATTGTTCATAAAAGAAAAGCAGCATCGAGATGCATTAATTGTGTTGCCATCTTAGAAAACTTTTTTGGGTTATTTTTCAATTTTTTTTTTGATCTAAGAATAATCATTTTACAGAACATTGACAAAAACGTTTGCCATCTGCGCACAGTATGAAATGTGGGATTGTCTTTCAGAATATGAAATTTATCATATGCTTGACACTTTTCAACCAGACAGAGAATTTTATATCCAGAAACTACTGTCAGTTACACCCTATTTGAGAGCATAAACTTAAAGATTGTTTGGGACTTGAAAGAGTAAGATGTGACACCTTATTTCCCACTGCGTTATGTGTTTTGTTTATCTGCTGGTGTCTGATGTGGCATGTCTGCTGATGGATGTTTTCTGTAATAGGAACTGTAAGAGCACAGATAAGAATAGCTTTGGAGGAGCCAGCATAAGACATTTAAGACTCCAGCCCTTCTTTTCAGAAAGGACAGACACAAAAAAGCGACCTTTAGTCTCTGGAAAGTATGACATAACCAGATACATTCTCTCTGTATGTGTTTCTCACTATGGGAAGATACAAACTGCAGGTTTTCAGAAATATATGCCCATATTAATATGCCCTGAATTTTCTTCTTTCTGGGAAATATTTGGTGTAATGAGTTATGACACATTTGAGACTGGTTAGGCACATTCAGTATAACATAAATAACCATGCCATGAATAACTTGGAGTACAAATATTCAGCAATATTATATATACATTTTTGATGTGCGTTAGTGCGCAGGGTTTTACAAACAAATACATGTGAACTATAATCTACTCAAGCTATACATTTGTTCATTGTGTGCATTCCCAGTTTAATAATATCAGCTTTAGTAGATGACCAATAAGCTAGGCATCAAATGCATCTTTTGTTGCTCTAGCTTGGGCAAAGGTTTCATTATGAGGCTGCATAACAATTCTTTATTTTATTAATTTTTTTACTTTACAAGCTCACAGGGCTTCCTCCAGGAAAGGAGAAGGGTCGAACCAGAGAGTCAGAGAACCTTCAAGACTCAAAGTCAAGACTCTGGAGGGACTCTGCAAGACCATACAGCCACTGGGTCTCTGTTTTAGCCTTCACTTATTTCTGCTGGAAATGGCCCTTAAAAGAGCCTTTAACTCCAAAACCCACTTTATACACTTTGGCCTGTTTTGCAACCCAGCCAACAGCTGCTGAATTACAGGAACAGTAACATAGTCAGCTATGGATGTGAAAGCAACAATGTAATGAGAATATGAATTTGGAACAAGTGCTCTCCGTTCTAATGATAATGAGATTTGATGTTCAATATTTTGTACTACAGCAAGATGATTATTATTATTATTATTTTGTCATTTATTTATATATATATATTTTTAAACAAAATGGATTAATTTTTTGTCTGGAGCTTTAACATTACATCAACAGTAATCTAAAAATTAGATCATCAATTTGAGATCATCTCTGGGAAGGTAAGGAAACAAAGAACAGAAAATATGCTCAGCAAACAAAAAAAAAATAGACCTAATGTCGGCAAATAAGGACTAAATAAGAATGCAAGAACTATGCTAGGCTATCAGTATTTTCTAAATGAATACATTTAAATGTAAACATGCCGAGCAAAATGAAAAAACTAAAATAAAAAATCCTATAATTTATTTTTCTAAACTGCAGTTTTATCATGTTAGAGATTAGATATGCATGACACCCAGGGACATGACAGAAATTGAAATATCTGCTCTAATCAAAGAATTTAAAAATTACAAATTACAAAAAAAAAAATAATAATTAATGACAATGATGATATGGATGCATGAAGTGTGAATTAAAAGCGTGTACAATGCATGCCAGTCTGGGCAGTTCCTTTCTTTGACACAAGGTGGAAGCAAAGCACAAAAGTGGAGTGAATTTCTATGTGAATTATGCTGCTTTGCCAGACATTAAACATTATTTGCATTTTAAATAGTCTTCATTTCACACATTCTACAAGAAGGACATCGTTTCAAACCACCTAGCATGTCAGTCGATTATGGTAAAGATCATTTTAAAAGATTCTATTTAAAATATCTAAGAATACGGATCAATGGCATTGTCCCAGTGGTGCCACTCCACCAGCTAATTGGGTTGTGAACTCCTCTCTCAGTTTCCCTTGGATACAGACCCCTAAATAAATGCTTAAGTGGCTTGGCACGACAAGGTCTATTCTGTCTGTATGCCATATCCACAGTTGGTGAGGAGGAGAGCTTTTCTCATGTTCATAATGGAGCAACTGTGCTGTCCCACATGAGTCAATTACTCTTACAAAGAATGAAATAAACCTTGCATGGCTGCTAAAATAGCTGCCAAAAGTTACTAAGTAAAAAAATAAATAAAAAAGAGGGGAAAAAAAGAATTGTCAGGCATGTCGCGATATGTTATATAAGCTAATTTTGTTGTTGTTTTTTTACTATATTTGTTCTTTGAGATAATTCGACACAACAAAACAACAGTGAAAAGAATATGAGAAAATAATATAATGTACAACCTCTGAATTTATCATTTAATTTACTAATTTGCCATGCAGACATTTACTCTCACATGTAATAATTCAAAGAAGTGATGTGATGAAATTTCACTGGCCAAATTGAAGACAGGGGCCTGTGGCTCAGAGAAGTTTCAAGCATTAGCACTGTCATACATGTGTCACTTGGAAACAGTTCTTGCCTGAGCCAGATGAAAAGATGCTGTTCATTATCAGGACGAGCTATTTCTTTTCTTATAGAGTGCACCTAAAATTAAATCAATTGAAAATGGGGTTCGACAGTTCTTCATTTAACATTTCTCTTAAATATACATTTTGATCAAAATGTCCTGTTTTGTTGTATTAAGCTTTTACATTTTATGTGAATGCCTTATGTGAACAATCAGTGGAAAATAATGGCAGTTGCCTACTCAGTTCTTTCACATTAAATTTAACCATTCACTCTTACAATTCATGGATACATTAATTAAACTTCGTAATGTCTAATAGAAGCTGAGAAAACAATAATCAAAAGCTTAAGCATTTAAGTTAAGATATATGTATTAGCCTATTACATATTTTCAAAACTAAATGGAAAACATGAAAATTCTTTGATTACAGTAAACTACACTGGATAAAATGGTGTATAAACAATTTTCACTCAGAAATTGCAAGTTAATTTCACAAAGAATCGAAAAGTAACTTTTTAAATTTTGAAAGACTGAAATTGTATATATTTGCTTTAGTCTAATCTTCGAAAAGCAGTGTAAATGTAGTATATATGTAAAAGTAGGACCGTTTACATTAAAAAAGTTTTTTAATTACTGATCTATATATGTTCTCTATTATAGATCAGAGGTTGTAACCTAGTTTTTTGACAGTTGCTTTTTTAAAACACATTCAGAAATGAAATTTTTGATAAAGTTATTATAGCTACAAATCACGCCTGTGAACAGAAGTTGCGTTAAGGTAACCATAGAAATTACGTTTATTATAGAATGAGAAAACGACAAAACAGTATCACATTAAAGTGTTATTTAAATATTAAATATATAATAAAAAATGTATTTTGTTTACTTATTTAAAATAGCTTAGACTTATTCAAGCATCAGATATACACCTAAGATTTTCTGACAGGACTCAAATCAAAACTTGTGTAGCATTTCAATGACACATAATATTAATATCACCATAAAATCTCTCATGAAAATTGACCAAGGTCATAAGATCATTTATAATACTCGAAATCATTTGCCTACATTTATGAGTGTGTAAAACGCCCCCTTTTCTGATCACGCATCCAAAAGCGAGACTAAATTCAGCAGCATGTTAAGAAGATCCATCATCTGATCCACAGCAACAACAGAGAGCACATCTGCCTTCAGTCTATTCCATTAGCCTACATTTAGAGGAGAGTCAACTCTGGAGAGTAATATTGTAATGTAATATTGTGAATTTATATAAATTCGTTTTCTCTGATGACCAAAAACAAAACAAGAATCGAGCTCACAAATCAAGCAAAGTTCTAAGAGGGATGAACCTTATTTAATTAAGCTATGCCAACTCAACGGAATTAAAATTATTTTTCATCTGATTTTTTTTTTTTTTTTTTTTTTTTTTTTTTTTTAAGTGCTGGGGATTTTTTAGAGAATGGAGAACTTCACGGTATTCAACGAGACTCTGGAAACTTGGACTGACCGCAGTGTCGAATACAAGGCGATCAGCGTCCTCGTAGTTTTCTTCATATGCGCTCTCGGGATAGTTGGAAACGTGATGGTCATCCTGGTGGTCCTCACCACCAAACATATGCGGACCCCGACCAATGGCTATCTGGTCAGTTTGGCTGTCGCAGACCTCATGGTGTTGATCGCAGCCGGTCTGCCGAGCATAGCGGACAGTTTGTTCGGTTCATGGATTTTTGGGCACGCGGGGTGCTTGTGCATCACATACTTTCAATATCTAGGAATCAACGCATCCTCGTGCTCCATAACAGCGTTCACTATAGAGCGATATATCGCCATATGTCACCCAATTAAAGCGCAGTTTTTATGCACGCTCTCACGCGCGAAGAAGATTATTTTTGGAGTTTGGATTTTCACATCGCTTTACTGCGTAATGTGGTTTTACCTATCCGATATCCAACAGGTTCTCTACAGAGATGTCACTATAATAACGTGCGCTTACAAAGTTTCCAGAAACTTTTACCTGCCCATATATTTTTTCGATTTTGGCATATTTTTTGTTCTGCCACTCACTCTTGCTACTGTCCTGTACGGCCTCATTGCGAGAATCTTGTTTCTTAATCCTCTCCCGTCGGACCCCAAGGAAGACAAGAACGGGCAAGACAACTTCTTCAAAGCCCCAAAGAGCAATATCAAGAATTCCAGCCGCTGCTCCAGCACGACTGCAGCATCCAGAAGACAGGTGAGAGGATCATCTTAAGTATCAAAACTTAAAGATTGGAAAAAACGAAATATGCTCTAAATGTAGTCAGTGGTATCATACAAAATATAGAGACATAAGTTTGTTCTACAGACAGACAGAAAGATAGATGGATAGATGGATAGATTGATGGATGGATGGATGGATGGATGGATGGATGGATGGATGGATGGATGGATGGATAGATAGATAGATAGATAGATAGATAGATAGATAGATAGATAGATAGATAGATAGATAGATAGATAGATAGACAGATAGATAGTCATACAGACAGATAGATAGAGTCATACAGACAGACAAACAGACAGACAGACAGACAGACAGACAGACAGACAGACAGACAGATAGACAGACAGACAGACAGACAGACAGACAGACAGACAGACAGACAGATAGATAGACAGACAGACAGATAGATAGATGATAGATAGATAGATAGATAGATAGATAGATAGAGTCATACAGACAGATAGATAGACAGACAGACAGACAGACAGACAGACAGACAGACAGACAGACAGACAGACAGACAGACAGACAGATAGATAGATAGATAGATAGATAGATAGATAGATAGATAGATAGATAGATAGATAGATAGATAGATTAAACAAACGTTATGTTTTACACTGAACTGATATGGGTTTCATAACACTGTTACTGTGATTTCTTCATGAAAGGTTACAAAAATGCTGGCAGTGGTTGTCGTTCTGTTCGCTGTGCTGTGGATGCCGTACCGCACTCTGGTGGTAGTGAACTCCTTCCTGCAAGAGGTCTACCTGGATACCTGGTTTCTGCTGTTCTGCCGCACATGTGTCTACCTCAACAGCGCCATTAACCCTCTAATCTACAACGCTATGTCTCAAAAGTTCCGCGCTGCCTTCAGAAGGCTCTGCCGCTGTGGACGCAATGCCCAGGCGAACAAGGCAGCCTATAGTGTGGCACTTACTTACAGTGTTGCCAAGGAAATGTCAACGGTGGAAAGCACAGGGCATTTTTCAACAGAGATAGATGATTTGACACCAACAGACGAGCTGTTTCCTCATAAGAAGCTTCTGTATCCAGAGGACTGTGACTTTAGGAAGGAGACTTTCATTCAGGCCTGATAAACTCACAACAGCTACACACACCATAAATCTCTGAATACTAGCTGTCTAACATAACACTACACATTGGCCCTGCAGGGGCAGTACTTTGAAAGTTTCACTTTATCTTTGTTTTTAAAAAGTCTCAGCAGTCAAATTCATCTTCCTGTTCACTTGCCAAACAGCCTCTTAGAATGTGTTCTGCTGAAATGAAACCACTATTACATAAGTTGCACAGCTGCATTATCTGCTGGAGTCATGATTCTTAATTAAAATTGCATATATAATGCAGGGTAAACTGACGTATATTGATCTCAAAATATCTTTAGGGTTTGCCATTGTGATTAACGAGTGGCCTTCTCTCTCTGCAGACCCCTGGGAAAAAATGCTGAAACTGCTTTATTATGCAGTTGCAGTTGTTTCAAGAATGTTCAGTGAGAGTTAACTTTTGTTTACACACCACTGTATAGAAATATACATTTATGTAATACACAATGCTTTCAATCTAAACTTAATTTTGGGGGGGGGGGGGGGATAAATGTAGTCGATTGTATCGTACAAAATATAGAGAAAAGTTTGTTCTTCAGTTAGATAGATAGATAGATAGACAGATATGTAAGCCTTTATGTAAGATCTGTTTAGTTTAGTCATTCTCAAAACTGAATATTTCCCAAACACCCCCATTGATTGCCATAGGTCATTTAAAACAAATAGTCCTGCCCCAAACTCACACTATTGGTTGAGCCAATGACCTGCAGCTCAAACCTACAGAGAAAGTAAAAAAAAAACTGCCATAATGTGTGCTATGCCTTACTCAGGCCAACTTTACTCAGCATATCAAACTGGGATAGAACAAAGAATTTTAACATTTGTTCAGCTTTAAATATAATAATTATGACACTTTTGAGTTTAGCTTATTTAGATTTTAGTAAATGAATGTAAGAGAAAATGTGTTAAATTACTTCACATCTGATGAATGAATCTTTCACCATTGTTGGCTCTCTTGTATAAATGAGTAGACAGCATATGATTGTATTTGTGAACTTCATACTAGCCATTAAGCTAAATCCCAGCACATGGGCTTGTACATGGCTTCTCATCAAATGTGGCTTTATCTTTATCACATCTGACTGTGTGTTATTCTATAATGTTATTCTACATTAATATGTTGTGTTTTAGGTTTCGAAAAATAATATCTTACTGTTGTTGATGTGAAAAATGGTCTGTTCTGTTTTGTCTCGATGGCTAGTCAGGTTTGCTGTCCTGTGTCAATGAATATGCTATTTTAGTGAATTGCCTAGATCTGTTTAAAACAAGGTTTTTAGAAAGCTATAGTTACACAAATGGGTATGAATCTGGTCACTGCGATGATTTCAAGTGTTCTGAAGTGTTAATGCATATCATAAACTGACATATTCATAAATGTAAAGCTTTTTTTCTGCCTAAAACAAATGTATAAAGTGTTCAGTATGTTAAATTGTGCTGTAATTGTTGTCTCAGTTTGGTAAATGCTATTTGACCACGTATACGAACGTAGACATTAGTATCCATATATTATCCAACTATTGAAGTGTATTTGCTATTTTGCATTTGTGTTATTATCCAGGGATTAACTAAAACAGTTATATATACATCTATTTTAAAACATCTTTCTGAATAAAATAAATGTACTGTTTCATGAAAGACTCATTATTATGTTTAATTCATTGTTATTCATATGATAGCGGCGGCCTCTGAAAATCTTTTCTGATTCACATGAATTTTCAAACTGCATAATGATCTGCATAATGCTGCACTGATGTCTAATTGGTCTATTTAAACTGTAATTATTCTCTGCCTAGCACATTTCTACTGCCACATGAAGTTAACTTTCAGAAACCACTGCTGCCAAGTACTATCATTCATGCAAAATTCTCAGCTAATCAATTCGACATTGTGGCTAACGAATGAAAGGACAAAATGATATTTAAAAGACTATACCTTTAAATAAGACAATAAGAAATATGGAATATTAATATGGTTTAATCTTGCAAAACAACATAAGAAGGGTCTTCAAAGAAATAAGTGGAAAAATTGCAAAGGCCTGAAGTTAAACTGTTGTGTTGTCTTCAGTCAGAATAAAAAGAAAGCAAAGTGACCATCCAAAGATATGAAAGTTATGTAATATAATGACAAGGTTTCTTTAAGGCAGGTCAGTTCACTCGGTGGAAACACTGGAAACGCATGGGCAGCTATTTTTTATGTTGACTTACAAGTGCACAGTCTGTCAAGTTTATGTTTCAATATTTCAAACCAGCAATAAAACCTGACAACAGGGTTTAATTTAGCTTCATCTCTATTTACGACCACATGGAGGGTTGCATATTGTTAATTCATATTGTATGGTTTAAACAAATAATATATTTTACATACAATAAAACATATATTAAAGGATTTTCTATAAAATAAATAAATAAAATGAAATCTCTTTGGAAAAGGTAATTGTCTTAAACTGAAAGACAGGAATTTCAATTTGACACCATATTTAGAGTTCAGTGATCACAAAATAATTCAATTCAAAGGGGACTTTATTTTTTTATTTTTACCTGAAAGGCAGGATTTCCATTCCAACAGTTACCACAAAATTAGTAATAATTAAATATTATATAAAACTGCATTCCAGTGCAAAAATCAGGACAAACTGAAATATAAAATACGCTTCAATAATGCATATATGAGCCTCAAAATACACTCAAAATTACACTCATTAAAGAGTAGCTCTAAATATAAAGCAATTGTGCAAATTGCTCACTATAGTCTCTCTAACAGCTTTCAGGCTTGTTGAGAAAGCCATCATTTGAAACATTCAGATTGAAATGATTATCGCTGTGCTACAATCTATCTGCCCTGTAGACCACACACCTCCTGCCACTGTGCTGCATTCATTACAGGAGCGGTCAAATTTTGTCACATCCCTTCACTTGTTGCATATGGAGACACGTAAATCTATTGCATACATTTCACACCAAAACTGTAATTAAAGACGCAATATGTAATTTTTCTGCTTTAAAAATAGCAGATATCACTATATCTATGTTATATATATATTTTAGTTGTGTACTTACATTATCCCGAAAGTTTCCACGAACTTTCAAATCCAGAGAAAATTATAGTTTAATTAGAAGACACGGCACGTTTCTTTATTTCCGTTTTGTCGCCCATCTATGGCGTCATATAAACTTTGACCCCTCTAGTTTATCTAACTTCCTGCGAAACCGCCAAATACAAAGGTGAACAGAAGCAAAGACGAGACGAAGAAGAAAAAGTAGCAGCTAGCCTTGATCGAGAGTATTATATTTTATATTTATATTGTTTATATTCGTATTTATACCTCAATCAATAACTTAGTTATGGATCATGATTATGCTTTGCCTGCACTTTCTGTGAAGCGCAGTCAAACGTACGGGTGAAATAAATGACCTGAGAAGGTTTTGGGACAAGATAGAACAAACAAGACACGGGTAAATATTGGAGTTGCATTTCCAAGATAGAGAGAGCTTCGTGACAAGCTGAAACTACAGAGAGATGCTTGCATTCTAATAAACAGGTATGCATCCATTCAGCTAACTGTATCCATCCGTATATTTTGTGAAACGATGATGTCTTGTGTAAAACGCAGACGGACTAGTTCTCATGTAGAGTATAATGTACATCTACATGTGTTCTATATCTAGCTGGATAAAGTAGCTTCAAATGCAGTTCACTATCTTGTTCGATATCATAGTATAAACGTAATTATAATTATTAACGAAAGGCAACCGTGTTTTTTTTTTACATATTACTACTAGCTAGATGGAATATTGATTCGATAGGGGTCTGATATTTCATATATCTCTCCGTTAAAAAAGACGTGATTGTCAAAATACTAGGCTGCTGCTGCTGTAGGTAAAGGGAGACCGCTGACAGACCAGGCTCTTGTCTTCATGACAACAATATCTATCCTTCATGTTGAACATAAATATAAAGCCTACTGATAAAGGACACCGTCAACAGTATTGACGGCAAAATAGACTATGTTTGACAGGTGCAATATTTGAAAATCGATAATTATTTATTTATTTTTTAAATTACATTTATATCGGAATTCATGTCAACCTATAGACTTTCAAACATCAAAATGTCATGAATTAATATGTATTTGTGTACAAAATTACATATAAACATATTTTCCTATTATATTTTGCCTGGAAACGCTTCCAACACGCGCGTGTGTCGCGTGAAAAATAGGCGTTGGTTCTATTTCTAGCAAGCACGCGCCTTGAGCCGCGCGGCTCACACAGGCATTCTGCAAGCTCTAACCTATTAACATGGGAGCCGAATTAAAAACTGACACGCCACGCAGCTGAGACGCTTGCGCCACGCATCCAGTGTGTCGCCGGACTCAGTTAAAATGAGTGAGGAATGTGGGGAGCGACAGAGCGGGTGTTCCAATGAACAACAACTCCCATGAGCCTACGCTCTTTCCTGACGTCATCAAAGTACGTCTTATGTTATTATTTTGATTGAGTGACCCCTGGTGGCCAAAAATTCCATACTGTACGTTTAAATTCACGTTTATTTGTATAGCGTTTTTCACAATACAAATCATTGTAAAGCAGCTTCACAGAAAATAAAAGTTTCTACATTACATGTAGGAGTAGCTTATCAGTGGTGATTGTCACGGTGAAGTCCATGTGGCAGATATGTAAAAATAAAAAATAAAAAAAATACATGCAGCTAGTTAATGACGTGTATTCAAACAAACAGTTAACATACACACATAAATTATTATATGTTGTGATCAAACTTATAGGAAAATTGGGTAGATTGTATGTTGGTTCAGGGTTGGCATCATCCCAGATCTTTTTAAGGGCTGGATCGAGACTGAAGCTTGTGTAATTCCTAATTACCTCGCGTGGCAGAAACAGAATTGAATTGAATTCTGGTTGAATACTGGACTTTGGTGTCACCTATAAAACCTGTGATGAAGTTGCATTCTCTCTCTCTTGCTTTTTTTTTTTTTTGCCACAGAACAAGACCTTATTTCATTACAAAGCATATTCAGTCTGAAATTAATAGGCCAGAAAATAAGTTGTTCTTGAGATTAATGCATCCATTACAGCTCATTTTCATACCTCATCCATTTAGTTTTTCCTCACCCTTTCCCAAAGGCATGTCATATCTAAAATAACAGTTTATCACGACATGCAGTTCTATAACATGGAGCTAATTAGTTCATTTTCAACCGCAACTAAAAGTACAAAACAACAGTGTTTATTTTATGTGCTAGAATAACTCAGAGGTCTACTGGACCAGAAAACTATGTATATTGTTTTGTCTGGTTTGGATTTCTTAGTAAAGTGGTCATAAAATATCAAGTCTGCTTAAACAAACTACTCTACAAACACTTCTAAATTTCCTCAAGAAGAATTGCTTAATACAAATCATGGCTCAAACAAAAGATTTTAAGTTGCTACTTGGAATTGCTCAAATTGTAATATTTACACAATGTATTCTCGATAATTTCATGTGCATTATTTAAGCAGACTGGCTACTGTCATGACACAAAAGACAAAAATCCAAGTTAAATACTTTTTCCTGTGTTATGTATATGATCATCCAGTTAAACTTTACCAAAAATTTAGCATAATTAAGGTTTTTGAACGTTTTGAAAGAAAAGAAGTCTTTTATGCCTCTCAAGGCCACATTTATTTGATCAAAAACACAGTAAATTAATAAGTACACACAATAATTGTGCACCAAATCAGCATATTAGAATGACTTCTGGAGGAAAATTAATATTGGAGTAATGGCTGCATTGCCATCACAGGAATAATAACATTTCAAAATATATTTAAACAGAAGAGTTATTTTACAATATTACAGTTTTTTTTAACTGTCATTTTGATAAAATATCAAAGATATAACTATTGCATTGTTGTTTTGTCAAATAAATGAGAGCGAAATATGGAATTGAATAATATTCATATGGCTTTACTGCTGCAAGTTGACTTCCCCATAAAGTAGAATGCCTACCGAGGTTATGATTTTATTAACATCTTAAGTACCTTTGAAACTCCACATTCAGAGTGAAGCCAAGCAGCCATTCCACACCCATATCACCTGTTTTTCTGTGAAACCAAAAAACACAGAAATGCTTTGCAAAATGAGCGTGTTTGTGCCCAAGGGTAAGCTAATGCATCCCAGAAACCCCCATAATGCAATACAGAGCAGTCTCTTATCGACTGGCCCTCAGGCTGTGTTCGGACACTTGGAGAGTTTAATTGATGTGGAAGCTTAAAGTTAAACGGGTTCTAAAAAGCTTAAAGTTAAACGGGTTCTATATATCTCTTAATAACGTTGTTGTTGCTGTTCTAGAATACTAAGGCACTTTCCGCAGGAGACCCATCCAGCTCTTGCGACTCTCCTGAGTTTAATCCTTAAGGATTGTTTGTTCAGTAATAATAAAAGAACAGAGAAGCGCATGGAAAGCGTAGACTACAGGTGTCAAATTCAAAGATGGATGCTGTGTTCCCAGGGTGAATAAATAAATCAACACCTGAGAGAAGCTCACTCGCTTTGTTGTTAATAAATTTAGTTTACGCCAATCTTGGTGTGCAGTGCGCGCAGACGCTTTCTGGTTAGACACCGACCTCCAAAACAGATTCTGGAGAATATTTATATATTATTTAATGTGGTTATATATTAACTGCTTTTCTGTTTTCCAAATGCCTTGTGACGTCATTCTGCTTCTAAATGACCATGGTTGTTTTCTTCATGAAAAAGAATTGAAAGGACTAATTTATGGTAAAGAGTACAAGACTCTACTTTTGAAACACCCTTGTTATTTGGTGGACATGCTTAGTCAAATGTCTGTCTCATGAGGTTCATGGGTACTATATAAAATGGCACTAGAGAAGATAGATCTCATCTCTTCCACATAAAGACTCTTCTCAAACACGAGTGCCTTGAACACACTGAAGTATCTTCCATAATAAACACCATGGTCTTTAACTTGCCTATAACTTGCCATGATTATGCTCTAAAATGCTGTAGGCCAACATAAAATATATCTATCTATCTATCTATATATATATATATATATATATATATAAATGAACAAAGCTATATATTTGCTTAAAAAGCTATAATACATAAATTAATGAAATTTTTTTTTTGGAATGATTAAACGGTTTGTTGTTAATTATTCCTTGCTAGACATCTGTCTGCAAACAGCCTTCAGTAATGTAAGAACATCACCTGATTGATGATGACTGTCCATGCACACCACCAAAGGCAGAAAGAAACACATGCATTAGAAGAACATTCAGATCTCCCTCTCAGCTGTGCAGTGATTCTGGTGCAGATAAAGAATCCAAATATCACAGGCTAATTTAATCACAAACACATGATTTAATCTGAGGCCTGAACAAATAAGGTTCACCCCACTAAACAAAACAGCTGAGTAAGGATCTATCTCCCAGGCACATCTCTTTGGATCCTGACAAATTATATCTGAAAGCGCCATAACACAGGGTAAAAAACAAGCAAATATAGCCTGAACAGACATAAGGGAGATTAATTGCAAACCCAAAGAAAAACATGAGTAAGAATAACACTGTTAGAATATGCTGCTCGATTCAGTTTACAGCTTTCTTGAAATCAAGGAACTGTGACATTTTCAAGCATTCCGTTGATCTTTCACTGTGGACTCATGTCTGGTGAAATAATTGCTGTCAAAAAAAGTTTGTTGCAAGTTTATTCTGGCGGGGTCGTGGTCTGAGCGGAACAACACTGGTAAATGAAAATACTTTGTAACCTCTGCATTGATTGTGGTCAAAATTAATAATAATAAAAAAAATACTAAGAGTGGAAAACAGACAGGGGTTTTTATAGATGCTTATTTATTTTATGTATCCATTTTACATTCTAATGGAATGCAATGTGACATTCTTGCTATAGATCATGTCTTACATATGAGCATGTTTCAAATTTAATGTTTTACATATTAAGACAACTACTAACACACACACAACACATATGGAGATACATAAGAAAAGTTCATATTAACTTGGTCTTGAAATATGACAATCATGTTCTTGATAAGTTGAATGTGCACCAAGGAACTCAAACGGCCTTGGACCAGCTCGAAGCAGAAGTGTCAATTCATCCAGCAGAAATACTGGAGAATCTTAATTGTTCACTTTCAGCACAAACAAGTTGTTGGCAGTCAGGACAAACAGTCTTTCATTAGTGGCCCTGAATCCAAGTACAGGGTCATTGGTGTCCAGGTTGGCTACCTGTTGTTTGGCGACCTGCCCGACCTGCCGACCCTGTTTCCGGTTGAAGAGCACTGTGTCAACCGGCGTGGGCTGACGGTAAATGAACACACGCCTGAGGCACTCGCAAAGAGCAGAGTAGGAGAAGTTGGGCGCACAGGTTGCAAACTTTTTATCGCGTTTTGAAGCCTGAACATAACCTGAATGAAAAAAAGAAAATGATTTCTGTAGGAAAAAACATTGTCTCAATATCTGATTGCACATTACACTGGGATAGAAAATAAAAGAAAAGATTGCCTCAGGTTGTAAAATCACTATGAAAAGAAAGTTTAAGAGTTTTAAAGTGACACTTTAATATGTAATAATTTAATTTAATTGGCTTACAAGTGGCCTTACCGAGTGCGTTAAAAGTAGAAATGTGCTCCCATATATCATTGTCCTGGTTGGGACGGGGCTGCCAGAGCAGTGCATCAACATCATGTCGTAAGCAAAAAGCGGGCATCTCAGCGGGGTCAATATACACAGAAAAAAGAAACTGGTTGCTTCCAAGACTCACCTAAAATTTAAGAAAATGCATGTAAATAAATCAAAATGATCGGTCTATAATAAATATAGAAATCTACACCTATTTGAACATTTCAGTAGGACTTTTTTTTTTTTAAAAAAATAACAACTTATATATATATGATCCTGTAGCTCAACTGGTAGAGCGTAGCGTTATTAAGCGCAAGGTTGGGGGTTCGATTCCCCGGGAACACATGATAGGTAAAAATTGATAGCCTGAATGCACTGTAAGTCGCTTTGGATAAAAGCGTCTGCTAAATGCTGTGTATATATATGTTTTTATATATATTCTGTGTGTGATTTCACATCATATCTTCTCAGTAGAAATGCAGGCTGGCAAGCAGAATGAATATGAATGGATTCTTTTGAGTCAAATTTTCATTGTACTGTCAGTCTATTATGCAATCACTCTAGCAGAAAATGAAATGAGAAAGGAAAGTCTCCATACATTTTCTCATAAAAAGAGACAATTATGAGGCGTCCATCTGAAACGACAGCAGGATTGAAACATCAAGAGTAAACAACAGCAAAGCAGGATGGTGGCAGCTGCAAGTCACCATCATCATCACAGACATCACATTAAAATGTCTCCCGTTATGAATCATGACTATTTCCACATTGTACAGAAAATGATAAGCGTTATATGACTTCTCAGTGACGTCTTTGCACCTCTGGTTTTTACACTTTTCCTAAAATCCATTTATTGAATGCTGGCTGCAAACATCGAAATCTCATCTTGCTCTGCTCACTGGTAACTGCATATTTAAATCAGATCAGTGTGCGGCGGCTGTTATTCAAAACTGGTGACAGTTTCACATGCTTAAATGCATCTTACAATTCTCACCATTTTCATTTAGACATAAAATTTACTAAATTACCACTATAAACCCGTTCTTTACAGATCTGCCAACTGGAGAACATCCAAACCGAAATATCATGTAGAAATGTATATAATAGCCAAAAATATAATTTATGCATATAACACACACACACACAACCATTCAAATGTTTTGCACCAGTTTTAGAAATCAATAATTTTACTCTGCAAGAATGCAATGAACTGACAAAGACTGACATTTATATGTTACAAAAGATTTGTATTTCAAATAAATGCTGTTCTTTTGACCTTTCTATTCATCAAAGATTTCTGAAACCATGTATCATGGTTTCCACAAAAATATTGAGCAGTACACTGATAATAGCAAAAAATTGTATTAAGAATATTAGCCTACTGTGTTTACTGTACTTTAAAAACAAAAACAAATGAAGTCCCCAGTACATATGAAACCATTAAATCAGAAAAGTTTAAATGTTAACCACATACCTTATTACTCGTATACTAAAAACACACGGACTACTGTACCTTTTTGAACAACCTTTGCAAACAGAGCTTAAAAATTCCCCTAAAGCGACTGAAAAAAACATTGAAAAAAAATGTGCACACAAAACATCTTCTCTAGATACTATAATTATGAGGGGATTGAGGGGATTTTTAAATGTGTCCCTGTATTATTTATGAGAGCAAATGTAATGGACCCCATTGCTGTGCATGTTTCTGGCTTCAACAGCAGCACACAAAGAGAACAGGAGGACCGATAATGAAACACAACCTTTGTTTCATTATGTTCAGAGTTACACTTAGTACTGTTTGGTCTCTGTGAGAGGTCGAAATGTTTACTGCTCTACACAAATGGCCAGATGGCTTTGCCAGAACTGCTTCAGAAGAACATCACACAGTTTCAAGTTTAATACATGAATGCAGCGGTTGTGAAGAGCTAAACAATAAAATAATTTTCTTCTGTTGGCCTGTAGTTCAGATTTTTACTTGACATGCCAATATATTTACCAAAGGAAAAAAAATCTTAAAATTAAATCAGCAGAATTAGCAACAGTACATGATTAATACATCAATGAAGACAAAATCTTTGATTAAAAAAGTCGGTTGGTAAAATAAGATGGTCATACTAAATCTTACAAGGGTGGTTCAGCTAAACATTTAAATCATTTTATGATGATACATTTTATGATGGTAATTTTATATGTTTTTATATCATTGAGATACTATTATTATATACTATTTATTTATATTTATAATTTAATTTTTTTAAGTTTGTATTTTTATATTTTCCATTTTAATTTAATTTAGTTATTCATTAATTTAGTTAGATATTTATTTAAATTTTTGTTTTTTTAATAAAAAAAAGTGATGTCTACACAGTTATAATTTCTTATTTTCAGTTTTAGTTCATCAAGTTGGCAATAGATTATTCATTATTTCAGTTAATATTAATTTTATTTTAAGTAATGAGGAATGTTTGAACAGTTTTAGTTTCAGAACAATAATAAAATTGGTATGGGCAAAAAAGAAAGTCATAAAGGTTATATATAAAAAAATAAAAATAAAAAAAACCCTGAGCCCCATGAATTCTAGTTACAGTTAAAGGGTTAATCTTTCGTTTAACCATGTCAACTATGAATATAGCTTTTGTGCAGTGCATCACTACAGATAACGTGGTGACGAATATTAAAATAACCACCCATTACTGCATCTCCAGTATTATTCTAGTGGTGAGGAGCTCTTGAAATACACATCATTCAGATATACAGTAAATGTCAACCCTCTTCTTCATTCGTTGCCATCATGTCTTCGAGTTGAAAGACAAGAGTGTCTCTCAATGGAGAGGTGCCATTCTACAGGAACACAAAAAGAAATACAAGTTCTCTTTGGTCTGCTCCAACTCCCAGCTGAGGGACACAAACACACAATCTGAAATCTCTGAAGAGGTCGACATGGGAAAGGCTCTCCTCAGAGCCAAGAGAGAGGTGGCTTTGTAATCTGTGAGTGAGTGCACTCAGAAAAGGTCAGTGTGTTTCGCTGCATCAATGTAAGTGATTTAGAAATGAGAGGAAGAGAGGAAATGATAGGGGGGGTGATTCTATGTGGAATTTTATACTATGGCAAAAGAAAAATGTACTGCATGTACAGACAAAAATGAAATGTAGAATGAGAAGACCTATTTTGAGTTCAAATAAAAAGTCATGAGACGACTGATTGGCTGTTGTTGTTGTTAATATGTTGTATTAATAATAATAATAATAATAAATGCAATGAATTAAAGTTTCTGCCATATGTATAAATGTAAATGGTAATGAACGTTTACCCTGTGTAATTCAAGCGTCAAGTAGATTTGCAACCATTTATTATCTTTGTTATAGCAGAAATGATAAACCTACTATAAATGGAAGACCCACGATCAAAGAAATCTGAATTTAAAGGGACAGTTCGTCTAAAAATTTAATTTACCCAATTATTTACTCACCCTCAAGCGATCTTAGGTATATATGACTGACTTTCTTCTTTTAGACAAATTCAATCAAATTTATATATAAATAAATGTCCTTGCTCTTTCAAGCTTTATAATGGCAGTGAATGGTTATCAAGATTATGAAGCAAAATAAACTGCATCCATTCATCATAAAAAGTGCTTCACGTAGCTCCAGTGGGTGAATAAAGGCCATCTGAAGTGAATCGATGTGAAAAATATCAATATTTAAAACTTTATAAACCATTATCTCTAGCATCCGCTGTCATACACCCATTCACAAGAGAGTGGCGTTTCAGCGGATAAGGTTATTTTTTATTCAACATAGAAACAAAAACTTCTAGGCTACAATGACCATGGTATTATTTTTTTTTTTTTTCAGAAGCTGCATTTGAAATATTTAGATACATTTGAATATTTACAGACCATTTATTGCAGCTGAGAAGTAGCATTAATGCCTTTACAATTACAACTGAGTAAATAATGCTAGAAGAGTTATGAGTTTTAAATGGATTTAAAGGGATAGTTCATCTTAAATTTAAAATTCTGTCATTATATTCTCAAGTTAATTTTTAACCCTTATGTTGTAACTTTCCTTTCTTCTAAAGAACACAAAAGATGATGATTTGATAACCGTCTCTGTATTTTTTAAAGTCAATGGTAACCAAAACAGTTTGAAATGACATGAGGGTGAATAATCATGACAGAATTTTAATTTTTAATGGAAACTAGACACAATGAATATTTAAATAAATATTAATTTACGTAATTATGTGAAATAGTTAATTTTGGACCCTGTTTGCAGGTTTCTCAAAATAAATCACGCAATCAACTTTTATTTTAAGTATTAAAGACTCTTGCATTTCAAAAGCTATGATTTACTTACTATTCATGACCAGGTGTAATTATTAGGCATTCATTCTGTCTTGTATGGATAGGTACTGTATACTTAATCCACATAATAAAAAATAGAGTGACATGACTTGATTAGCACAGCTGCACCTATAATAGAAGCCACTATTTGAGGACTTTATTTCTTGCAATTAAATACTGAGATTTCTGGCACCTGTGCTTAAAATAATCATCATAATATTACTAACTTTGCTTTCAGCCACTTCACTTTTAGGTGACTGATCCCTTGATTACCTGTCAAAGACACAGTCAACGCATGATTGTGCCAAACCGCCAAGTGCAGAAATGTTACTCGCAGCATGAGATGCCAGAAGAGATAAATCAATATAGTGCTTCTGCACTCGCACTCTCTTAAAGCACAGTTTATTTCAAGATGCATTACATCTCAGAATAACAGCACAGATCCTGAGCCTCTTAAGGGAACTTTATTAGGTCAGTAGGAATTTAAACACTGATCTGAAAGCAAAGAAATTTTAAATCAGATCAAGTTTTTTTTTTGTTTTTGTTTTTTGCCATTCTTCTCAACCAAAGCCAACTCATCCTGTAGAAAATATAGGTGATTGCTCAGGTCATCAACATTCTGGTGGGTAAAAATAAATGAACAGATCTACCAAATACTCAAATTAGGCTTGGTAATGGAATACGTGCATTAAATGGAATAAATTAAGTTTTATCAGACTGCTACACTTTTCAAACTGAAGTTTGGAAACCAAAAATCTAAACGTCAAATGCTACTTCCTTTTTATACCTCTTACTGGTTAAGAGCAATCATAATAGTTGATACATGGTCTGGAAAAAATGAAAGCTTAATAATGACGTTGCATCGCGAAATATGTCTGACCAATTACAGACAACATCTGGACTTTGAATCCTCCAACCTATTGTATTTCTATGGCCTTACCACATTGGTGGGCTTCAGAGTGGCACCATCAAAGAGCATCAGTGTAGAGCTGTCCTCCGGAAACATGTCACAGTCCTCCAGTTCCTGGGCGTTGCAAGGGGGCTTGTCCTTCTCTGGGTTCGGATTCTTTGAAGTCAAATAAAAAACAAATACTAACAATTCAGAAACTTTTCCCAGTACCTTTTTTTATATCTTTCGTGTATTAAAAAATATTGATTTCCTAAATTTTTATGAAAAACTATGAAAATTCTTCATAAAAAATATGAATGATCACTTTTAAAACTATGATAATCTAAACAGAATGTGAAAAAATTATGGTGAAAATGATTTAAATTCTTCAAAAATTAAGCCTCACAGTCCATCAGCTAAAAAAAATTAGTGGTGGTTTTTTTTTCTCCTAAAAGTGAAAGAAACTGACCAGGTCTTCAGCAGTGAGATACGAGAGTCTCTGTTGAAGTTGTGATTTTTGTTCGTCAGTCATTAGATATTCTCCTCTCCGGTCCCCCAGAACCACTTCGGACCACAGTGGGCCTTCACTTCGCTTCTGTAGACTGACCTCCAAACTACACAAATAAAAACTCTAAATAAAAATCTCAAAAACCTGATCAAACACAGTTCCTATAGATTATCACAATAGAGTCATCTAAACTCCCTCAATACTTCCAGATGAAGTTCAAGAGTTTTCCCATCACACAGATGACTGAATAAAAGCACATTTTTGTTATTAACAGTTCTGTTACAAATGAAGGACATATTCAAAATTCAGGTTTTTTTTGCCTTTGAACTCTGTGTACAATTACCATTGAGGTCAGAACATTTCCTATCTATTCAATTGCATCTGATAAAAACAATTCCTTTTATACATTTCATTATATTGTATATGCCTCATAATGAGGGCTGCTTTGGGTTCCCATACAAATGCAAATGACAGTTAAATTGACTGCAAAAACAACAGACAGAAAACAAACACGTATAAACATTCAAATCCGAACTCGGACAGAATCCGGCTCACACACTCAAGAGCACAAGATTGGGGCCTCTTATTAAAATCAAGGATGTGGAAACACAGAATAGAGGACAGAGAACAATCTGGAAAGAGGGGTTGTTTGCGTCTCAGGAGGTGGTGAGTGAACGAGATTTGAAGTGATGTTTATTAGAAAGAGAAATGGACAGCGGATGAAGGGAAGGACGTGGATATTCAAATCAGATGAACGACTAAAGCTCTATTCATGTTTCTGAGAAATGACCACTTCGCATAACTGCTTGCATCTTGACACGTGCGATGAACGTGTACGGAGGCACAGTGGTAACTCACACCTCTCATGAACACACAACACTGTGGGCGGTTGTTCTCCATATGCGTTGCTTTGGCTCAGCGTTTGCCAAAACCCTCTTGTGCATATACACATCATATTTAGTCTTTGCCAAGACATAATGTGGAACATCAACAGTTCCTAAGCTTTATTATCATTTAGAAAACTGTTGAACGCAAGAAAATGGTCATCATTTATTCACCTTCATCTTGTTTCAAACCTGTATGACTTTTTCTTCAGTGGAACACAATATAAGATGTTTAGCAGAATTTACAGTCTGCTCGTTTGCATATAGCGACCAAAACTGTCCAGATCCAAATAAGTGTAGCTCCAGATAAACTGGTCCATATGACATTAAAGGGATACTCCACCCAAAAATGAAAATAGTCATTAATCACTTACCCCCATGTCGTTCCAAACCCGTTAAAGCTCCGTTCGTCTTCAGAACACAATTTAAGATATTTTGGATGAAAACAGGGAGGCTTGTGACTGTCCCATGGACTGCCAAGTAAATTACACTGTCAAGGTCCAGAAAAGTATGAAAGACATCATCAGAATAGTCCATCTGCCATCAGTGGTTCAACCGTAATGTTATGAAGCGACAACAATACTTACGAATCAGCGTAGCGCCATTTTGGCAAATAGGAGCTGTACGCAGGCAGCGTACGCTCTTCTGTGTCAGTCGCTTCACAAGGATACGTTTTCTATGCATATTTATGCTTTGATTTGAAAGAAAACAGTGCATCCTGTGTTGCGGCTGACACAGAAGAGCGTACGCTGCCTGTGAACTGCTCATATTCGCCAAAATGGCACTAAACTGATGTGGAGTGACTCAGAGGAGACAAATTGTTGAATAAAGCCGTTATTTTTGTTTTATTCGCATACAAAAAGTATTGTCGTCACTTCATAACGTTACGGTTGAACCACTGATGGCAGATGGACTATTCTGACAATACTTTTCATACTTTTCTGGAGCTTGACTGTTTTGATCCAAAATATCTTGTATTGTGTTCCAAAGATGAACGAAGCTTTTACGGGTTTGGAACGACATGGGAGTAAAGTGATTAATGACAATGAATTTTCATTTTGGGGTGAAGTATCCCTTTAAGGGTGATCCGATCAGGATTTTTGGAGCCAATCGTTGATCACAATTTTTACAGACAGTCATGCAGGGTCCGAATTTCATTTTGTAAATTCCCCTTGATTCTTGTTGAGGGTTTTTTTTTTAATTTGAGTGGAATTTGTTTTTAAGCATTTTTTCAAAAATATATAATTATCTCACCTAAATGTTTAATAATGCAGTGCAGTTTTGTTTTTACAATGCGGCAATAACAATAGCTGACACCCAACACAAGCCTGATTTCGTGATCTGTATGTGAGGCGGCCTCATGTGTGCATGCTTTGAGTGCATGTGCATGAGCGCACCGTCTCAAAAAACAAAACAAAAACCCACAAGTGCTGAATGGTTTAAACTCTAGAAAGACTTAAAAAGAAATGCAAATTATAAACTTTTGTGATGATGCGACACTACTTTGATAGTACAAGTGACAATTCCTGTGTCAACTGTGTAGCATGTTTCAAGTGCTGCTTGCTTATTGATGTGGTGATATCAAGCCATTTGCGCATGTTCAGAGGGTAAGAGAGAGCACATGGTGATTCACTCACACCGGTTGTGAAATTACATCACGCAGAAAGCATTATAATTTTACCCACGCCGGACTGAGACTGAGATGGTGCCGCTGCAAGTTATGTCAAACCTTTCACAGCAGGTGCGTCATCAGCTTGGGATCCATTTATGAGATTGACCTTTACAGAGACCACCAATCAAACTTCCCAATAGCCGATAGCGATCCATAGCCCTTCAATCAGAGCACCCCTATATGACATTAAGGATTTTGTCTAGTCAGACCAGTAGTTCAGATTTTCATTTGCTCTGTGAACTGGTCTCCATCACAAAATCATGATGATTTTAGTTTTTAAAAAAGCTTTAATTTTTAGAAATGTCATTTTATGTTTGCTAGAAAAAGATTTATTACTGAGCCCTGCAAATCCCAGCTTGCGGAAACAAGTTAAGAATTCTTCTGACTACAATTCATTTGTTCCCTTGTTTTTGTTAAATCATGGAAACAATTTAGCACAACAATGCCATGACTTACCAAACACAAGAAAAAGATTAATAAAATGTGTCCACAATTTAATTAAAACAAGGAAATGAATAAACTAGATATTGTGTGTGTTGCCACAATATCTAGGTTTTTATTTTCATGCATGTCATGTGGGCCTCCTCACTAAGTTCCAACATCGGTGGAGATGAGATTTGAGAACTACATTGTAATAAATTAAATAACTAATATATAAATAATAATCTAAATAATCTTTAATCTAAAACTATTGCTGTCTGTTCCTCATATAAATCATTTGTATGGCTTGCAAAGTCTTGCAATTTAGGGCATGAGGTTGTAGGGCTTTGTTTTTGTTTATTTTAAGGGTAGTTTTTGGAATTTTAGACATTATAAATTACCCTTCTCCAAATCGGGGCATTATGCAAAACATATTTTTGTGTTCTACAAAGTCATACAGTTTTGGAACAATATTACGACGGATGGAATTTTAGGGTAAAATAACCCTGTAGACACAAGTTGTTGCTCCATGCTGATAAATCTTATTCTAGTTTAAATTCTATTTTATTCTAATTCTAACTTACACCAGTATATTTATTTTTTATATATACCTCTTATCATCTTTAATGGTCCAAGTGCTGGCCTCAGGATCTACAGGAGCGAACAGTTGCCCATCCAGCAGTGGTGCATGATCTCCTACTCCAACACGCAAGCAGTCCACGGTGAGCTTGAAGCGGATGTCATCTTTAGTGGTGCCTTCAGGTAAACGCACACACATGCTCACATCCTCTTCTGTCTGCTGCCAGAAGTAGATGGGATCTGTGATCAGAACCATGAAAGAAGTGACATCGGATTCATAGTAGACATTTACAAATTAATTTCACATGATTTATACTTAAATTAATGAACGGGTAAGAAACACTACAGGCAAAGATTTTCTGAGTATATCCTGAGCAACCCTCTAAGCTTTAAAACAACAACTGTAAAATTAATAATAATAAGAATAATAATCATTTTGGCGAATATGAGCAGTTCACAGGCAGCGTACGCTCTGTGTCAGCCGCAACACAGAATGCACTGTTTTCTTTCAAATCAAAAAAATAATAAGAAGACTAGGCAATATTTTGTTATGCAGCCCTGTATGTTCAATTCCATTGTCAATTCCTTCCGTAACATCCTTCAACCATCACTGAACTGTGTGTAATAGAAAGTATGATGAGTTCTGAGAATTCTAAATCACTGTGACACTTCTGAAAAATAGGACAAATTAAACCTGTATGTGCACAACAACCTGTGTAATTGACAATTATTATGAATTATTCTATCTCCACTAATGTTTAACTTCACTAATATCTTATATAGGTACACAGAGTTTGGCCTTCCATTGTTAAATAAACCCACACAATCGAGTTTGGCCTTCCATTGCCAAATAAAGCCACACAATTAGTAATTGTGTGGCTTTATTTAGCAATGGAAGGCCAAACTCGATTGTACAACAGCACAAACTTTCTTTGTGCTGTTGAGTTCCAATGATGTAGTGATTGTATACTATAGCAACAAACTGGTAACTGAATGGTTATTGGTTCAAACACCCCAACATGGACTTAAAGGGTTAGTTCATCAAACCAAAATTATGTTATTAATAACTCACCCTCGTGAGTTCCAAACCAGTAAGACCTCCGTTAATCTTTGGAACACAGTTTAAGATATTTTCGATTTAGTCCGAGAGCTCTCAGTCCCTCCATTGAAGCTGTGTGCACGGTATACGGTCCATGTCCAGAAAGGTAATAAAAACATCAACAAAGTAGTCCATGTGACATCAGATTGTCAGTTAGAATTTTTTGAAGCATCGAAAATACATTTTGGTCCAAAAATAGCAAAAACTACGACTTTATTCAGCATTGTCTTCTCTTCCGTGTCTATTATGAGAGAGTTCAAAACAAAGCAGTTTGTGATATTCGGTTTGCGAACGAATCATTCGATGTAACCAGATCTTTTTGAACCAGTTCACCAAATCGAACTGAATCGTTTAAAAAACGATTAAAGATAAACAGAGGTCTCACGGTTTTGGAACGACATGAGGGTGAGTTATTAATGACATAATTTGGGTTTTTCGATGAACTAACCCTTTAAGCAATCACTATCATGTGCTTGAGCAGGTTTCTCAAGGGGGACTGTAGGTAATGCATCATAAGACACTTAGATTTTAGATTTGATTTTAGATATAATTTCAAATTTAAATTATAGGGGTCAATCACACATGTGGGTAAGGTAAATTTGTTCGGTTATAGCACATCTGGTGGTGGTTTTAGGAATTAAATTACATTTATTCACACATATTTATAAGGTTTTAAACAGTAGGTAGGGCTGCGAGCAAATTTAGGAGGTATTCTTAGGACAATGTGGCAAGCCTTTGTGTTGATCAACACTACAGTTAAAAAGTATGGGGTCAGTAAGATTCTGTTGGAAAGAATTTAATGTATTTATTCAAGAAAGTGTCAGTAAAAACAATTATTATTATACAAGAGATTTCCATTTCAAATAAATGCTGTCCTTTTGAACTTTATTCATTAAAATATCCTGTAGAAAACTGGATCAAAGTTTTAAAAAAATACTAAGCAGCACAACTGTTTTCAATATTGATAATGAATTTTTCTTGAGCACCAAATCAGCACATTAGAATGATTTCTGAAGAATCATGTGACACTGAAGACTAATGACTGCTGAAAAAGCAGTTTTGCATCACAATTTAAATGTTAAAAATATATTAAAATAGAAAAACTTGATTTGAATTCACTAACCAGTTGTGGCATTTTTTTTGTTAAAAAAAATCATCTTATTCAACAACCACTGCAATAGGTAGTACTATTTAAATTAAGTCAATTTTATTCTTTTCAGTACAAACGTGGTTTAGTCAGTGATTAGAGTGCAGTGTGGTTGAAAAGACATGGTTGTTACATTATCTGGATGACAGTGTAATCAATAGAAAATGCAGTCCAGCACACTTAACATTTTAAAGAGCTGATTCAGGTGTCTAGTTCACAGTGATGGACTGATGCTGTAGCCTACAGTCTCAGTAAAGTTCGTCAGATCACGTTAGTCTACAGCATCTTAGAGTAGCACTTAGAACAGACCTGCAACACGGAGAATTGCACTATTCAAATTGCATTTGTCACAGATTTTTAGCCATGCTTCTCATTTTAGCTTGCATCAGCTGACTCTTAGCTGATCAATGTTGACCTATAAGTTCCTTCAGTATTTTAAGCAGCTTTCGCCTCAATCAATAGCTAATTACCCTCCTCCATCCCCAGCTCCTCCTCTCGTCCAGTCAGGATTCTACTGTCTGATTCCCCTTTGAATCAGACTAATTTCTAAAATGTGTACATCAAATTAATGAACATTAATGATATCTGCAATACATTTATGTTGGTTGTGTCTAACCTTGGTGGGGGTGGGTAATCGCAGCTCTCCCTTCTCTTATCCATGTTAAGCTGTTTGGATGCTCAGGGAGTTCTTGCCCAGAACAGATCCATACTGCCAATCCAAATTGTATGCTAATTGTCAATCATCTTTGACAACAGTGGTCCTGACAGAACTACGAATAGAGCAAGTGCTAAAGTAAAAAGAGAGGCGGATGAGGAAATAAAGGAGCTGAGACAAGCGAAAAAGGTCAGAGTTTCACCCACTCAGTCCTAGATGTGCTGGCAAAACCTTATTAGTGAAATTGGAACAATTTTCTCAAGCCATAAAGCTGCTTTAGAGTGCAATGAGGCGTGAGAGAAGTACGCTCATCTTCTTTTGTTGCAGGTCTAGTCAACTCGCGGCCCAATAGAAATCTTGCAGAGCAAAACATGAAAATAAAGAGAAGGGCAATGATGTTCTGTGACACTGCTAAATCACTCTGACTATGTATATATCATGAAAAACAGGATGTTGCTCTAAAGAGATAAAAGAAATTGATATACTATGTAGACACGATGCAAAACTTCCTCCCAAGTCAACCCGGACCACTCATGGAAATTAGACACCGAAAATGTTTAGAAATGCTCATAGTCGTCATATCACAGCCAAAAGCATGCGCACATGTATGCCTACATTTACAGTAGTAAAAGCAGACTTTTAATTTCTCAAAGAATAGAAACGATGAAAATTGCATTATTAAGTGAGCATAAATATAAAATAATGTAAATGTTTAAATACTATTTGCCTATAGGATGACATTACAACCATGAGTAAATTATAACACGTTTTCACCACATGACCAGTTTAAGAGTTTTAAATGTTTAATTCTAAGAAGTAAGGAGAAGGTAAAAACGGTCATATAAACTAAATCAAGTCCATTCTGGGTGCAAAAGAACTTCATGAAAAAATGTAATGTTACAGAAATGACCATTTACAGGAATAAATTACTCAAAAAATAATTGGACATAGAAAACTAAATCATGACCCTTTTGGGTCCAAAAATTTTTTGACAAAAAATAATTTCAGGGAAAAAAAACAATGCTACAAAAATTTTAAATATGGCCAAATTACAAGAATAATTCACTCTAAAAATTAATGGTCATTGAAAATTAAATCCAGACTGATTTGGGTGCAAAAAAAAGAAGAAAATGAATATGATTATTAAAAGAACTTCAGGAAAAATAAAAATGCTACAAAATTCCAAAATATGGCCAATTTACAGGAATAATTCAGTCAAATTTCAAGTCATTGAAAACTTAATAAATAAAATTTCAGGAAAAGAATAATAAACTACAGTGAAAATATGGACAATTTCTGTCATCATTTACTCACCCTAACGACATTCCAAGATTTTTTTTATTTATTTTTAATCCAAGCTGATATTTTTTTTATAAAGAACAAAGATGATTGTCACTGTGTGTGTGTGTGTGTGTGTGTGTGTGAGAATTACATAATTTATATAAAATCATATCGATTCTGTATCATCCAGGAAGACTTGTAATTCACACTTTATTGTTTCCCCATCCCTCTCATTACAGTGTTCACTGTATAAGCTTTGGCTTGTTCATGTACCCTTAAATCAACACAACATCAACAGAATATCAATGTCTGGCATGCGTGTGACCATTGATAGTCTTTTGTGGCTAAGAAAGGTCGACCTCTCTTTCTGAAACACGCTAATGCACCTCTATTTTATCCGCCTACCACTGGAGTCTCTCAGGACTCTCAGCCTCTTAAAAATGGGAGAGAGAAAGAGGAAGAGGAAGAGCTGAGATCACTCCTTTATATCACAGAAAAAAAGCTCAAAGGGTGCACAGGAAACAAATAGCCTTTTAAAAGCTCCCTTTCTCGGTTTTCAGATGACTAATACAGGTGTTAGAGGAAAAACAGGAAATGAGAGAAAGAGGATGAGACGTAAGTTTCAATATAAATAATTTCCTGTCGATATGTTTGGAATTTTGATTTCGTAAGCTTACTGTTCGGTGATTTCGATCACTGACTGCTTTAGGTTTGCAAGAAAGTAAAAACGCAAATATTCCACTTAAAAAAAACTCATTTAAATGAGGAAATTAACAAATATTTGACTGAAAGGGACCCCAAGTCTAAGTCTGAGCGCCACTAATGAGGCAATATTTGCAATTTGCACTCCCTGACATAAAGAAAATGTCAAACACTAATGAAAATGACGCACCAATTAATTCAATATGCCAGACCAGATCCATCACGGACAAAAAAAAAATGCTTTCAATGACAGGATCCAATATATGTTTAGCAAGAAAAACATGCTATTAATGAAGCTTCATTTCGTCACATAGAAACCCAGCTTAATGTATTTCATACCAATGTATCATGCAGCTGACCCATATTTACATAACACTAACTTACTTTACAGAAACTTCTTTGCCGAAAATAAAAAAAATGACCCCAAATGATGACCGCTGCTGTGCAGAAGCGCATGGTCATCTCCAATCCTTATCAGAGTTTACTTGAGGAATTCTATTCGAATAATTCTTTCAGATGTTTCTATGGATACAGAAGCCTCTGAATCATTTTTCAGAAGTGCGCTTTCTCAAGCCTGCAGCACTTGAGAGTTTCCAGGTTGATCGGGGACTACTTCAAATGTCTTTTTTTTTTTGCAGGCTTTCAGAATTCTGTCGAAGTGCAACCTAGAGCTAAATTTTATTTTCATGAAGTTCAGATGAATATTCGGGACTATTTCAAATCACACAACAAAAAGCTAATGTTTCGGGCATGGTTTTGTCTAGCCGAATGAAATGTGTTTACAATATGCCCTTCTGTTTGTCTAGCCACTGGTTCTCACCCGAGTTCTCCACCTCCATTTCCTCAGCAGGTGGTTCTTCAAGTGGAAGTCCGTCCACCTCAGTAAAAGCGAAGGGTTTTTCTGAGGCTACTATAATTCCTTTACCCTGAGGCTCCACCGCAGTGTAGTGTGGGACACACTTGCCCTTCATCATCCTCTTCTTCCTCACACCATACTTCCTCTCCTCATCTGTGAGAAAGGAAGCACTTTACTAGCTGTATTTTTTCTTATTTTTCCTGCACCCCATATCTAAAACCAAAATTACTTCATTAATAACTTAAAATATTCATTTATACACCTACAGTATAGTTGAGTAAACACAATGCTGTTATTACACATTAATGTTCAAAAGTGTAAGGTCAGTACGATTGCGTTTGTTGTTTTATTTGTTAAAAACATTAATAATTATAATAAATGTTTTTGAGCAAAAAAAAAATAGAGTATAAGAATGATTTTTGAATCACTGCAGAATGTCCAATGAAAATTCAGCTTTTAACAGGAATAAATCATTTTAACATTACATTTAACATATAAATGATTATTACTGTTTTAATGTATTTTTGATTAAATAGATGCCGCCTTAGTATTAAAGACTTATCAACCCCACACTTTGAATGATATTGTATATTTACTATATGCGGTGATTTACAAAATCCTTTCCTTAAAAATGCTTTAAATAAAATTTTCACTAAACTTAAAATTTTAGTATATAACATAACTTTTACAGCAATATGTAATCAACAATTTGAGTGAAAATTTGAAACATTCAAACAAGTGAACTCTACTTCTTAAGATAAGTCAACTACTTTGGTTAACTTATGCAGACAAATGACTGAGAAACATCAGAACTGCAGCAACTGAAAAAAACAAACATCATTTGCAGTTCAGGGTTAAATGTAAAAAAAAAAAAAAATAATTGAACAGCATGGAGACACTCACTCTCACCCTGGCCAGCAGAGTTGTCCACAGTGATCCACTCCAGTGAGACGGAGAAACCGCTGCCTTTGGCATCAGAAGGATCCTTCTGGAGTCTCAGAAGCAGCACTTCAATGGTATGAACATGAGAGAGCATGTGAGCCAGGCTGTGAACGATGATGAACGGCTCTCCTAGACGCTCGCTGAACACCGGCTGGGAGTGAAATAAAACCGTATACATCCAAAACATGTAGCGTCTCATATAAACTGAGAAATACAACGTGTCTTCTGAAATCCCCAACAGTTATAGACTAATAATTTGATTCGTAGAAAATGGTTGATTTTCCCCCTACCTCCCATTTATTATGTGAACTCTCTCCCCTCTTGCTGGTGCGCAAAAGAGTCAACTTTCCTGTTCCGTCGGAGAGCACGGCCCAAGTCGCGGAGGTCAGGCTCAGAGAAGCACACAACTGCTCCCCCTCACAAGAGCTTGGGTCCGATTCGAAACGGAACACCTCACAAGGTTTGCCCAAGGCTGTGTCCTGGAAAAACATCAGATGGAGACCTCTCAATCATTCAGTCTCTGAAAATCAAACCTTCAACCATCTCTACAGCATCACAAAACAGAAGACTAATAAAGGGGACATTTTCTTGTAGACATGATTCAATTGTGCATGTATTTTGGAGGCTCATAGTGGTGCAAAACGCAAAAGGAAATACATGCTGTTATAATAGGGAACATTCACGGATCCATCCATAAAGAGTATACTTTCTGAATACAGGTTCAGATGAAGTTCAGATAATTAAACTAGCAAGTCAATGAATGAAGCAACAAATCCCAAGTTAAAATCAACTCGAATCCTGTGAAATAACTCCTTTTGTGTGTCTATCTCATGATTATTATGTTCTTTTCAAGGGCTTCGGGTCAACGACTTGCTAAAGATCTTTAAAACAACATCTGTGAAACAAATGAAATCAGCCAATGAGACAATTTAGAAATAAAACTAATAAGTGCCACATATCCAAGTCTCAGACTTGAAGTCTGCATGATCCTGAACTTCAAAGCCAGCAATCTGAAAAGGATTACAATGAATGTAATAATCACCAATTAAACTCTTCATAAGGTAGCAATTTTTCCAAAGGACTGGACAGCAATTGGCCTTCGGTTGCCATGGAGCTTGATGCACACAGTAACAGAGATCAGTCTCAGTTTTCATTTCTATCTCAGAAGAAAAATGTCCCCTGCATAGTACAGTCCCCAAAGAGAGATAATTACAGTATGTTATCTGTAATTATAACGCAACTAGCACATTTCATAAGTAATTTCAGCATTGTTGCGAGAACGACAAAAAATTTCTAACAAATCATCAACATAATATTTAAACTAGCTCAGAACAAAACATCCTGAAGAGAAACTACATTTCATCATATGGATCTGTGAATTACAGCTTATTATGCTTATTTGTTTAATTCCTTTTAGAATATACGGTAATTCATCTTAAATCATCCTCCTCAAAAAAAATCATATAAAACACTGAAAGAAATTAAGAAAATTATCATTTTGCTTTGCACAGATTGAAGCTGATATTAAAATACTATTAATTTGTCTAAATAAATTAAAATGTAAACACTAAAACACACACACATACATATATATATATATATATATACATACATATATACATACATATATATATATATATATAAATTGTAAATTGCTTTTTATTATCATATCATGATGTGGTTTTAATAAAACAGATAATTAAAATATTAATCATCATAATAAGCAAATAAATGTTATTTAAAACACATTTTTATTTTATATAGGAAAACTTCTACCCTGATACTACTACATTAATGCCCTCTGCTGGTAGAGAAAAACTATTGGTAGAGAAATACACTAAAACTGAACACTTTATATAATATCCTTGTCCAAAACTTGTCATGTAGGACAGAGGTTCTCAATCTTTTTGACTCGTAGGATCCTCCCATTGCCAAACAAATTAATTCAACAACCCCCCATAATGGTTAAAATATGTCCTTTTGTACTGTAATCATGACAGTGTTGCTTGTTTTTTAAATAATTACAAATAACAGAAACCGGGAGTGTTGATATATTAAAACGAACAAAACATTATTTTTTTTATCTTTAGGATTCAAAACCCTGATTTTTTTTCCACAAAAATAATAGTTATTCAGGAGAAAAAATAAATATAATTTCAGTTTACATTGACAATGAATATACAAATGTATAATATAATTTAAATCATCCAGTGCCACCTTGAGGCATCTTAGCCCCCTTTTTTATTTTCTCTGATCCTTTTATTAAATTTAGTAAGAAGAATGCATATGCATTTATGACCCAGAACTACGGGGGGAAAATAGAAGAAGAAAAAATAGTGCTCTGGTGTGCAAATATTAGTTCATCCAGATTTGGCCATAACCCATAATTTCGGAAATTAAATTCACAGACTCACCAATGTGACAGTTAGATTGAGAACTCTGCCTTTGCTGTCCACAAAGTAGACGCTGTCTTCATACCAGGGGTCGATATGGAGGTAGTTGTACATACCAAATGCTCTCACATGATCCAGGGTGTACTGATTGTCTTTCAGTTTAACCTCAGCCACAGCTGAAAGAAGACACACATTACTGATGGGGCTAATGACAGCAGACTTGAAGGCATCACAGACCACGGATTGCATGATGTCCTGTGCCAAAAAGACGGCTTGGGCAAACATTAAGATTATAATTGAGATGCACACATATGGTAGTTTATGAAGAGCCACGCACATGTTGCAGAGCTGCATCTTTAGGACTGTAGGACTGTTATACTGGCAATGAAGTTCACAGTGTAACGTTAGTTCACGACAGCTGTTTGGTTTTGAACAGGATTGTTTATGAGTTTTTCACGCTGAGGATTAAATAAACGCGTTTATAAGTAATCAAATCAGAGAATAACAGGTCAAATAAAGCTCTTTTCTCACCTGCGTCTAGTTCTACATTGTAAGTAGGAATAGAGTCCAGTGAAAGCCTGTAACTTTCAAAACTGGGATCCAGCAGCTCTCTGTTTATCTTCAACGAGCAATTCGGTAAAGCCATATTTAATTAAAAGTATATTCCAAAGAAACAGTAAATTCAGTTTAAGAAATCAAATAAAACCGAACGTTGTTTTTTTAACCGAATTTAACGTTGCTAGTAACAGGAAACAAGCTTTAACTAATGCACGCGTTTCCTACGTGTCGACACGGACTAGTTTTCAGACGGACCGACCGCACGGGATTCTGGGAAGTCGAGTCTCTGCGGGTTCCGTTTTTATGTGGATAAAAATAATGAATTATAATAATTTGTTAATGAACCACATTTTATCTTTCATTTGTATAACCTACATCTAAAAATATATTTTTTTAAATGTTAGCCTACTCAATCGGTTCAAAATAGAATAAAGTTCATCCAGAGGTGTAATAGCCTAGTCCTACCTGAAAACCATAGGCCTACTTCAGTAGGTTTTTAGGTATAACAGATAAATAAAATAATGTTAAGTATTTTTTTAATTGATTAATTTTGCTTAATTTGTTTATTGAACTTTTACAATAAGAACAAGACAAATAATATAAGAGAATATTGGGGGGGGGGGGGGGGGTCATATTAAGTAAAATGAAAAAGTGCTTTCTTGCACTGGAAGACTTGGTTTCGACCTCATTGCCATTGCTAAAGAACTCAAATTCACAAGTTTGGGTGAGTAAAGGCAAAACATGCAAGAGTAGTTGGTGATATCACTTCTTTTGTAGCAGAAATAAACTGCTGCAGAAAAAGAAAGCATAAACAATGACATCATCTTCAGTCACTTATTGCTGGTATTTGGTGACTGTCTATCTCTGTTAACTAAAGTGATAGGAACAGGCTAACTGATAACTCAATACACTTTGAAAGCATCAGCACTAACTTCACACAGGAAAATAATGTATTTATTTCATTTTCATTTTATTCAACTTATTCAATTTGTGTATTTTTTTTCTTATTACAGCATAAAAATGGTTAGATGCTTCCCTATTCAAATTTGGCCTACTATGCAAAAGAAAGTGTAAAGGTACATTACAGTACAACAAAGATGAGTGGATCACTCTTGGATACAAGTACTAGAACAGCGTGCTACTGTTGTTCAATTATATAGACTAAATTGGTAATCTAGTAGACTAGTCTCTGGAATATTGCTCATTATGATCATATTAATGATCAAATTTATAGTAGTTTTGTAGTAATGAGATTGATGTGCACATTTTGCTCAAGTTAATCACTGAATATTACAAGAATTATGTCCAGGTCAAATGTCCAAATCTTTTTCATTCTATTTTGTTTTAGTTCATTTAAATTAATTAGGTCTGTTAGGGACATCAAATAGTCTGATATTCAAGTTTCAAGAGCATTGTTATTGTAGAAGTTTAAATGTCTCTCTAGCTTGAATGACAACAATGCATGAGTCTCCTCTTGCCAGCTGAATTGTTTTTAAAGTTAACTTTGAAAGGGGTCATATGATGCAAATTCAAGTTTTCCTTTCTCTTTGGAGTGTTACAAGCTGTTCATGAACTGTTTCCTGATCCTGCAGAGTAGACTAATGTGTCAGCTGTTCTGACTTCCAGCCCGTAAGCACATTTTTATATTTAAAGAATTTGCCACTGATGATTCAAATGTGAGTTTGTCATTTCTCTGATCACAAATGCAGACATGGCTTTATGTTTACGCGGCTCGATGCAACGCAACACGTCAAATGCCTTGTTTATAATGGGTTTTAATATTTTTGTCTGGTCACGCCGGTGTTCTGATCAGGAAATGGCATCACAATATGGTGAGGGTCAAACACTTAAGGAATTCGGCCATTCACAACGCACGGGATAGCTTGCCAATCAGATCACACCTCACTTTTTAGAACGATGAGCTTTGTAAAAATCAATGCAGTTTAGAAAGGCAGGATATATAGAGGAGAAACAATAATGAACCGTATGTGGAAAATAATGTGTTTTTTTTTACCTTATAAGCACATTTCATTACACCAAATAATGTTCAAAATAATGTTATTTTTAGCAACATCATATGACGCCTTTAAATCCTCTCTGTGCTCCTAAGGGCAATACATTCCCAGTTTCAACTCCAGTCATGTCTCTAACTTTTTTGACCAAGACTACATTATGATGAACATACTGTACTTTTTCATGGCTCAGAACTGGTTGAAATCCGCACCTCTACGGTTTTGTTCCTGGCCTTCAATCTCCCAGCCATGACTGAGGCAGAGTTCTTTGGAGGAAATCTGGTAAAAAATCTGGCAACATTCCTAAAAATACCCCCCAGCAAAATTCAAATCACCAAAATCATCCGTGAGGGAACTAATCCAAGGCGATGATGCTCGACATGACTGACAGTGGAGGTTGAGATCGGGGAGCCTCCTGTCCAGACGTCCACCAACAACAGCACTAGTTAGAGCCGGCATCTATAGTGTATTAAAATTAAATGATAAATACAGTGTTTAGATCACAATACAAGGTCTGAAATTGTATATTTATATACTGTTCGCAGAAGAAGACCAACAGTTTGAGTTTCTGAAGTACATTGCTGATGATTGGCCCAGATTGTAAGAGGCAGAGGCACTTACAATGATAGTAAATGGGGCCAATTCATAATCATGAAAATACTCACCATTTTCATTAGTGTTGTCACAAGATGTGAACAGTATGAGTTTTAACAGATTTTAGTGTAAAAAAAAAATGTTGTTAAATGTTAGCTTCTTTTACAATTTTGTTGTCATGGCAATGCAGCATCTCTGGCGGCCACTCAGGAGGTGACCCGTGATGACCAGCAGGTGGAGACAGTCAGGACAGTATCATTCCTGGTGGTGATGGTCCAGCCCGTGGCGGGATTGTCCCCCGGGCCCCTCAGCGTGCAGCCCAGCATCATGGCTGTGGGAGTGAGAGAGACGCTTCCTGATTTCATTAAGAATACCTGAAACTGTCATTTTTAACAGGTGTTTAATTGGAAACTGCACCTGGTATCAAGTATCTTTGTGTGTTTGAGGGTAACGACTGACCATGTCAGCTGTGCTCAAAGATGCTAATGGGAATCCAGGGACTTCATAAACACCAAAATCCCATTCAGTGACTACTAGGCCAATTACATTGATTTAGCAATCTTTACAAGTGGTGGTAGCCTCAGTTAGACAAATTAAATTTTCTTGATTGCCTTCACTTGTTATTGTAAGCATTTACAATAATTTCTCTCCCTGTACCTCTTTTACAGGTGAGAACTTAAAGTTGGCCTTTACTTTGAATGAATGGAAGGCTGAGTTAGCAAAAAATAGATGTTGCGATTGTCTTTTCTTTCCTACTCTAACATACTGTATAATGAGTGAAACTGCTTCTTGAATGAGAAGAAAAAAAAATGAAGGATGGGACTTGATTTTAACCATCAAGAAATTTGTGGATCAGATTATGAGAGCACATGAATTTAAAATGAAGTGCACAGATTAAATAATGTAAAATAAATACTGCAATATTTCATAAAAAAAAAAAAGAATCGTAAGTTTTGATTTCATGGTGATTTTAAATGTCTACAAAAACAATGTACAAACGTACTAGATGCATAACAATTCAGTCCTTTAAAAAAAATATCTTACATTTTTATTTTAATCACACCAGCATTTTGGGGTGGAAATGGCATTTAAAACATTTTTTGAAATAAAATGGCCTATTTCTTAATCTTACCAAGCTTAATTTCATAATGTTTTATATATCCATAGACAGTTTTTTTTAATATTATGCATAAAATATTCAGGAAGTGGTCTTAATTATCTTAATATTACTTTGTTTTACCATTACCACTTGTAATCATTGAAACATTTTAAATGTATTATTCGACAAGTGGAGGATGAGACAGTTGGAGACTGAGGACCACTAGAGGGAGATAAAGTCCAGAGCCCTCAATCCTCACACTTACACCTGCAGATGGAGAGAGAGAGAGAGAGAGAGAGAGAGAGAGAGAGAGAGAGAGAGAGAGAGAGAGAGAGAGCTATTTGTCATCCACAATGGGTTTAAAAGGAGGATATTAAAAACTTTTTTATTCCGTTTTTTTTTACGATTGTTTCGTATTCTACATATCTACATCAGTGATTAAATGTTTGTGCGGTACATTGGTTCAAATATTAAAACCTTATAATAAATCAAAATAATGACTGCTCATAAATGTTATATTGTACAATCTCGCATATTAAAAAATTGTGCGGACATGGAGGACAGTAGCATCGTCTGAAAGCTGGGTAGGAGGCAGATGTTTGGATTGAGTTGGGCTAATAATGTCATGACGGTAGCCTACTTAAGGAGGCTGTTCTTCAGAGGAGCTGCTCTCGGTCTGCGCTCCTCCACACACACACATGTGATGTGTTCGTGTTTTTCCCAAGCAGGTCCTTCTTATTTTCTTGTGCATTTACAAGATGCGTGCTTATGGAGCGTCTGGGGTATTTTTGACCTTTACGTTACTTTTGCATTGTCTTTGTGTTCACTCAATAAATCCAACCGCATCCAAAGGCATGAAAGTGACCAAGACGGTTTCAGCTGCTGATGGCCACAGGAGAGCCAAACACGGCAAAAGTATTCAGTCAGCATCACCGTTATCAGGAGACGTACAGTCACAGCGGGCGATCAAGGAGGCAATTGAACCTCATGATTACATGATCTCCATCTACAAGACCTTTTCCTCGGCTGAGAAACTGGGACTGAACGCCAGTTTTTTCCGCTTGTCAAAAGCAGCAAACACCATATCGAGTTTCGTGGACGAGGGTCAAGGTTAGTTATTTCTGTATTAGTTAATTTCGGATTTAAAATTCTTAATCTGCTCCAAAATTGTTTCCCTTTTCAAAGAGAGTCATAATTGCATTACAGATGCGTTTGATATAATGTAGCCTACGACTAAAAATATTTTAAGAATGAATGGTTGAAGTGTCATAACTCTAAAGGGACTGGGAACAATCTTAATTAAATAATATTAAATAATAAACAAGAATCCTCAAAGTATCTAAACAAGTTTTGACAGATGATCCAAACTTTCTTTTTACATTCTACCTTTTTCATAAAAAGAGCAAGTCCAGAAAGAGAGAGTAAACAAATTTCAATATGAGACATTGAAAGAAACAGTATAGAATTAAACTTTTTTTATTGTATAACTTTTCATTCTTTTTAAATCTAAAATAAAAACAAAGCAATCGTGAATGAAGGAAGGAAAGAAAGACATTTCAACAAGACTACTTCTTCTCTCTCTCTTCTTCTGCATTCACATGTTTTATATGCTTCTCTAAACTGACTTTGTAAATACTGTACAGCCACTAAACATTTGTGCTCTTTGTTCCAGATGACCTTTTGAACTCCCCACTATGGAGACAGAAATACTTATTTGATGTGTCGACTCTTTCTGAGAATGTGGAGCTCTTGGGTGCTGAACTGAGGATACACACAAAGATCTCCGGAAGCTTCCGAGCGTCTGAGACGGGCCCAGTGGAGATACAGCTGCTCTCCTGCCAGTCGGACGCCGTCCTTGATTCCAAAACCCTGGATCTGGAGGATGCGCATAAACCGAAATGGGAGGTTTTTGATGTATGGGAGATTTTTAAGGAACGTCGCTGGCACTTCCACGGGACGCGCTTCTGTTTAGAGCTCAAGGCGACGCTTGATAATCCTGAGAGGGAAATCGACTTGCAATATCTTGGATTTCGCAGACATGGCCGCCCGCAACTTAAGAAAGCCATATTGGTTGTTTTCACAAGGTCAAAAAAGAGACAAAGCCTTTTCTATGAAAAGAGGGAGAAGATTAAACTGTGGGGTCTGGATAGTTTTGGGAAGGAGAAAGGACCTCACTCAAAGTCCCGACGGAGAAGACGGACCACTTTACCCAACCGCCATGGCAAGAGGCATGGCAAAAAGTCCAAATCTAGGTGCAGCAAAAAACCCTTGCATGTGAATTTCAGGGAGTTGGGTTGGGACGATTGGATCATCGCTCCCTTAGACTATGAGGCCTATCACTGTGAGGGCATGTGTGACTTCCCCCTCCGATCTCACCTGGAGCCAACCAACCATGCCATCATACAAACTCTCATGAACTCCATGAACCCCAGCAACATGCCGCCCAGCTGTTGTGTCCCGTCCAAACTCAGTCCGATCAGCATCTTGTACATCGACGCAGGAAATAACGTGGTATACAAGCAGTATGAGGACATGGTGGTGGAGTCCTGCGGCTGCAGATGATTGTGACTTCCTGATCCGTCTTCAGAATACTAGTGGAAGCCTTAGCTGAAATGCTCTACTCATCTGGAAATACAGTTTTGGACTGGAATCAAGCACAGAAACATTGTTACATCACTCTTAGTTCCATTTCACTGGGTATTTTTATACTTCAATTTGGTTTTGTATACTACACATCTTCATTCTTACAACACATTCCTGCTTTATAACTGTATTTTATGGACTTATATGTAAATTATTTTTTTAATTGTACAGGTGCAAATTTTTATTTATGTTCAGTTAC